>NW_025539631.1:0-12091 GCF_020615455.1 Coregonus clupeaformis | reverse complement strand
TGTGTTTGTGTTAGGCCTACTGCTGCCAGGTAGCTCTCCTCTCTGCTCTCCCTCCTCTGTCTGTCTTTGATTGCAGGAGTGAAGTCTGGTGTGCGGGAGTCAGGGTTCCAGCCGCAGCTCATTCACCATAATCACCTCAGCCTTTAAGACCGGTCAAACTTTCCACTCATCGTCAGATCATAGTCAAGACAACCATATATTTGGAACCTGACTCCTGCCTCCGCTTCACTCCTGCCACCACCATCCTGCAGGCTCTCCACTATCGGGCCTCTCCTTTGGACCTCACCACGGACACTAGGACATTACGGTACCACACCTGCCCTGACCTGGATCTGTACTCTCCCTGTAACCTGACTTCTCTTCCCGTTTATTGGAAACCTGGACTATTGAACATTATAATAAACCTGTTAAAACTTCTCTGGAACTTCGTGTACTTGTCTGCATTTGGGTTCTATCCAGTTAAATCATAACAGTATGATCGACCAACATGAACCCAGCAGACAGTAGCTCTGATACCACCCCAGAGTGCACTCAAATTTGACTGCCATAGCCAATCAGGGCATTTTACTTGGTCAACATGATACCCACCTGCTTACGAGACGATTGCTGAGGACAGTCAGGTGCTGTAATCAGGTTCAATTACTCACCAATCAAGTGTCTGCTCTTACTACCCCCTTCAGCCCAGATCAGAGAGCCTTTTGTTCCTGCGTCCAGAGCGGGCTATGACGGGAACATGGGAACCTGTGGCGATTTTTTGACTCAATGCTCGTTAGTGTTTGAACAACAGCCCTCACCTACGCCTCAGAAAGAGCCCGTATTGCCTACCTTATCAACTCACTAGCGGTTCCGCCGTGCCTGGGGATCCGCGGTCGGAGAGTCAGTCGACATTTGCAACGCTTACGTGGCCTTCACCACGGAGATGAGAAGGTTTTGACCACCCCGTACGAGGCAAGGAGCGCTGCAAAACGGTTGTTTTCTCTTCGGCAGGGGCCTCGTAGAGTGTGGCGGAGATGGCAGTGGAGTTTCGGACGCTCTTAGCAGCAGTGAGTGGTTGGAATGACGAGGCATTACAAGGAGTGTTCATCAATGCTTTGTCTGAGACTTTAAAAGATGAATTGGTGTCATATGATGAATCGCCTACGCTGGATAATCTTATTTCACTCACTATCAGGTATGGATAATCGGATTCGGGAGCGCCACTGCGGAGAGGAGTGTTAGTTCCAAGCAACCTGTCTCTGTCATCAACAAACTCCTCCTGCATCGTCCCTACGGAGAGAGCCGTGGTCTTCCCGAGATGATCACGAGGAGCACTGAACCCGAAAAAGCCATGGAGGTGGGTCGTGTACTGGTTGTCCTCCAGAGGAGCGTGCACGCTCGTATTCGAGGCTCGGGTCTGCCTGTATTGTGGAGAGGCTGGTCATTTCGTTCCTTCCTGCCCAGTTCGTCCGGGAAAAGGGCCGGCTCATCATTTATGGGAGAAGTTTTGGTGAGCCGAGCAAAGTGAGATTCTTCCTCTTCTCCCCGCATTCTGCTCCAGGCATCCCTCCAGTGGCAGTCCCAGAATTTCTCTGTTAGTCGCTGATTGACTCTGGTGCGCGAAAGCTTTTGGATAGAGAGTGGGCTCAACAAATGGATTTGGAGACTGTTCCTATGGACTGTCCGCTGCAGGCTAAGGGGTCTAAATGGACAATTGTTGACCCGCGTACCCATCAGACTGTTCCTGTTTGTCTTAGAGTGTCGGAAATCATCAGGAGAACATTCAATTCCACTATTAGTCGACGCCCACAGACTCCCCTGGTCCTTGGTATCCCCTGGCTCATAAAACACAATCCACACATTGATTGGGTGACAGGTAGCATTGTTTCATGGAGCACATTTTGTCATGTGAATTGTTTGTGTTCTGCTCAGACTCCTGCCAGTACTGTGCCTCAACCTCCACTGAGTCCATGGATCTTTCTGCTGTTCCTGACGTGTATCATGATCTGGCATCCGTTTTTCTGCAAACACAGAGCTACTTCTCTTCTCCTCACCGGCCCTACGACTGCGCCATTGACCTCCAGCCAGGAGCCCCGCTCCCCAGCAGTCGCCACCTGTACAATCTCTCCCGGCCGGAGACGGAGGCTATGGAGAACTACATTCGGGACTCCTTGTGGCGGCAGGTATTATCGTCCTTCCCTCGTCACCTGTGGAGCGGGATTCTTTTTTGTAAGAAGGATAAGACCTCAGACCCTGTATTGATTACCGTGGACTCAACAACATCACCATTAAGAACAAGTATTCTCTGCCTTTGATTAATTCTGCTTTTCCCCTCCCTTCATGGTGCTACCATCTTTCTGAAACTGGATCTACGAAATGCGTATCACCTGGTGCAGCATTCGTATGGGTGATGAATGGAAGACTGCCTTCAACACACCCTTGGGACATTTTGAGTATCGGGTTATGCCTTTGGGTTGTCTAATGCCCTGCTGTTTTCAGGCATAGTCAATGATGTCCTTGGGGACATGTTGAATGGTTTGTTTTTGTCTATCTGGATGATATCTTGATTTTCTCAGAGTCCTCCCCAGGAACATGAACTGCATGTGCGCTGGGGTGTTGCAAAGGTTGTTGGAGAACAAACTGTTTCTAGAAGATGGAGAAATGTGAATTCCATGTGTCTGAGACCTCTTTTTGGTTAATCATAGCTCAGGGGAGCTGCGGATGGACCCAGCTAAGATCTCTGCTGTCACGGACTGGCCAGCTCCCTCTACCCGCAAACAACTTCAACGATTCCTGGGTTTCTGGAACTTCTATAGGAGGTTCATCAAGGACTACAGCCGCATCGGCGCTCACTCACCGCTCTCACCTCCATCTCACGACCGTTCGCTTGGAATGAAGGGGCCGAATCAGCGTCAAGAACTGAAACATCGCTCGCCCCATTCGATGCAGCCGGACCCGACCGCCAGTTTGTCGTGGAGGTGGATGCATCCGACACTGGGGTAGGTGCAGTGTTGTCACAATGTTCTCCTGAAGATAACAAAACTGCATCCCTGTGCTTTTCTCTCAAGGGAAACCTTTCTCAGGCAGAGAGGAATTATGATGTTGGAAATCGTGAACTGCTCGCCCGTTAAGCTGGCTCTGCTCGAGGAGTGGCGACATTGGTTGAGGGGAGGAACAACCCTTCATCGTTTGGGACGGATCATAAGAATCTGGCTTACCTCCAGTCACGAAAGCAGCTCAACCCCCGTCAAGCTAGGTGGGCACTATTTTTTGGGAGATTCAATTTTTTCTCTGTCTTACCGTCCTGGGTCACGTAAGTACAAGCCTGACGCCCTGTCTCGTGTTCATTCGGCTGTTGATACTGGTAGTAACCCTGAACCCATTTTGCCTCCTACCTGCAGTATTGCAGTCATCACATGTGACATCGAGGGGTTGTTAGACAGCTCAACATCATCAAGCGTGACCCTGGGAGGGGTCCTCCTAACCGGATGTTTGTCCCTGAGTCTGCTCCGGCTCCCAGGTACTTCCAGTGGGCTCACTCGCCTCCCCTTACCTGTCACCCTGGAGTTTCAGCGGACCTTGACTTTTTGTGCGACGGAAGTTCTGGTGGGCCACGATGGAGGCGGACACTGAGCCTTCATTGCTGCTTGTACGGTATGTGCACGCAGTAAAAAAACTCCACCCAGGCCAGCGCTGGTCATCACGACCTCTACCTATACCAGCCGGCCCTGGTCGCATATCGCTATGGATTTTGTCACTGGACTTCCCTCATCTGGTAAGACTGTCATTCTTACGGTGATTGACGCTTTTCAAGTTCGCTCATTTTTTGGCCCTACCTAAACTGCCCACTGCAGAGAGACGGCTGATATTTTGGTTGAACATGTGGTTCAGCTCTCATGGTCTACCCACGGATATTGTCTCTGACAGGGTCCCCAGTTTGTCTCCCAGGTGTGGAAAGCTTTCTGTAAAGCTTTGGGCATTACATCCAGCCTGTCCTCTGGATATCACCCCCAGACCAACGGGCAAGCCGAGAGAGCTGAACCAGGAGATGGAGACCGCACTTCGCTGTGTCACTGGGTTTAACCCTGGGTCATGGAGCTCCATGCTCCCTGGGTGGAATATGCTCTACAACACCTTGACTAACGCTTCCTCTGGTTTGTCTCCCTTTTTCTGTGTGTTCTCGGTTATCAACCTCCTGTTCCCTTCCCAAGAGAGGGAACTTGCCAGGTACCTTCTCAGTCCACATGCGCCACTGCTGCAAGGTCTGGAGGAAGGCCAGGTAGCTCTGTCCCGAGCCGGCGTACATGCAGAGGCAAGCCAACCGTCACGTCCCACCCGGTTACTCTCCTGGTCAAGAGGTATGGCTGAAGTCACGGGACCTTCCGTATTGAAGGTGGAGTCGAAGAAGATGGCGCCTCGTTTTATAGGACCGTTCAAGATACTGTCTATTGTTAACCCCTTCGCGGTTAAGCTACAGCTTCTGCCTCCCCTACGGGGTTCATTCCACCTTTCATGTTTCCCAGATTAAGCCTGTGTCGGGTTGGCCCTTTGTGCCCGCCTCTCGTCCCCCTCCTCCGCCCAAGATCGTGGGTGGGGTCCGTCCACACTGTCCGGCGACTGGATGTTCGCGTCGTGGGTTTCCAGTACCTGGTGGATTGGGAGGGTTATGGTCCTGAGGAACGTTCCTGGGTGCCCAGGAGCTTCATTGTGGATCCTGCTCTGGTTCGTGAGTTTCATGGTTGCATCCTGATAAACCCCTCGGTCGCCAGGTGGCGTCCGTGAGGGGGGGTACTGTTAGGCCTACTGCTGCTAGGTAGCTCTCTCTCTCTCCCCCCTCCCTCTGTCTGTCCTTGATTGCAGGAGTGAAGTCCGGTGTCACGGGAGTCAGGGTTCCAGCTGCAGCTCATTCCACCATAATCACCTCAGCCTTTAAGACCCGGTCAAACTTTCCACTCATCGTCAGATCATAGTCAAGACAACCATATTTGGAACCTGACTCCTGCCTCCGCTTCACTCCTGCCACCACCATCCTGCTCTCCACTATCGGGCCTCTCCTTTGGACTCACCACGGACACTAGGACATTCACGGTACCACACCGCCCTGACCTGGATCTGTACCCTCCTGTAACCTGGACTTGCTCTTTCCCATTTATTGAAACCTGGACTATTGAACATTATAATAAACCTGTTAAAACTTCTCTGGCTTGGTGTACTTGTCTGCATTTGGGTTCTATCCAGTTAAATCATAACAGTTTGTTGTCTGTAGCTTGATGCTGCCCAACCAAACCCTACCGCCACCATGGGACTCTGTTCACAACGTTGACATCACAAACTGCTCGCCCAAATGATGACGTGGTCTGGGTTGTCGAGGCCGGGTTGGACGATCTGGCAAATTCAAAACGAGACGTTGGAGAGGCGCGGCTTATGGTAGAGAAATTACCATTATCGTTATCTGGCAACACCTCTGGTGGACATTCTTGCAGTCAGCATGCCGATTGCACGCACTCCTCAAAACTCTGAGACATCTGTGGAATTGTGTTGTGTGACAAAAACTGCACATTTTAGATTGGCCTTTTATTGTCCCTAGTACGAGGTGCACCAGTGTAATGATCATGCTGTTTAATCAGCTTCTTGATATACACCAGGTGGATGGATTATCTTGTCAAAGGAGAAATGCTCACTAACAGGGATGTAAACAAATTTGTACACACAATTTGAGAGAAATAAGTGTTTTGTGCATATGGAACATTTCAGGGATTTTTTTTGTTGCAGTTTATGAATCATGGGACCAACACTTAACATGTTGCGTTTATATTTTTGCTAAAAAACGTCATCAACTTAAACTGTTGTTTTGAGGGTGAAATTTTAACCACAGGATTATGTCATTATGGTAACCAATGCTCAACATAGGTTCCTTTCCTGAGGATGGCTCACCTCACATGTTCTGGGGGATTTCTACCTCCCTACGTCTACCTTTGACTCATTTCTCTCTGCCTCCTTCTTTCCACTCCTCTCCTCTTCTGACCTCACCTCTCACCGTCCCCCCTACTCAAAGGCAGGCAATACGCTTTGACCTCATCTTTACTAGATGCTGTTCTTCTACTAATCTCACTGCAACTCCCCTCCATGTCTCCGACCACTACTTTGTATCCTTTTTCTCTCTCGCTCTCCTCCAACATTACTCACTCTGCCCTACTCAGATGGTAATGCGCGTCTCAACCTTCTTGCTCTCTCTCTCCCTACTCTCTTCTCTTCCATCCTATCATCTCTTCCCTCTGCTCAATCCTTCCACCCTCCAATGTCCTGATTCTGCCTCCTCAACCCTCCTCTCTCCTTTTCTGCATCCTTTGACTCTCTATGTCCCCTATCCTCCCGGCCGGCTCGGTCCTCCTCCAGCTCCGTGGCTCGATGACTCATTGCGAGCTCACAGAACAGGGCTCCGGGCAGCCGAGCGGAAATGGAGGAAAACTAGACTCCCTGCGGACCTGGCATCTTTTCCTCCCTCCTCTCTACATTTTCTTCATCTGTTTCTGCTGCAAGGCCACTTTCTACCACTCTAAATTCCAAGCATCTGCCTCTAACCTAGGAAGCTCTTTGCCACCTTCTCCTCCCTGCTGAATCCTCCTCCCTCCCCCTCCTCCCTCTCACTGTGGATGACCGTCAACCATTTTGAAAAGAAGGTTGACAACATCCGATCCTCGTTTGTTAAGTCAAATGACACTGCTGGGTCCTGCTCACTGCCCACCCTATGCTATGACTTCTTTCTCCTCTCTCCAGATAAAATCTTGGCGACTTGTGACGGCCGGCCGCCCAACAACCTGCCCCCGCGACCCTATCCCCTCCCTCTCTCTCCAGACCATCTCCGGTGACCTTCTCCTTTACCTCTATTCCTCGCTGATCAACTCATCCTTGACCGCTGGCTATGTCCCCTCCGGTCTTCAAGAGAGCGAGTTGCACCCCTTCAAAAAACAACACTCGATCCCCTCTGATGTCAACAACTACAGACCAGTATCCCTTCTTTCTTTTTCTCTCCAAAACTATTGAGTGTGCCGTCTTTAGCCAACTCTTTTGCTATCTCTTCTCAGAAATGACTTTCTTGACCAAACCAGGTTTCAAGACTGGTCATTCAACTGAGACTGCTCTTCTCTGTGTCACGGAGGCTCTCCGCACTGCCAAAGCTAACTCTCTCTCCCTGCTCTTGTCCTTCCTAGACCTGTCTGCTGCCTTTGATACTGTGAACCATCAGATCCTCCTCTCCACCTCTCCGAGCTGGCACCTCCAGCGTGGCTCACTCTTGGATTGCGTTCCTACCTGACCGGTCGCTCCTACCAAGTGGCGTGGCGAGAAGCTGTCTCCCGCACCATGTGCTCTCACCACTGGTGTCCCCAGGGCCTCAGTTATAGGCCCTCTCCTATTCTCGCTATACACCAAGTCACTTGGCTCTGTCATATCCTCACATGGCCTCTTCCTATCATTTTACGCATGAGCGACACACAACTAATCTTCTCCCTTTCCCCTTCTCTGATAACCAGGTGGCGAATCGTATCTCTGCATGTCTGGCTGACATATCAGTATGGATGACGGATCACCACCTCAAGCTGAACCTTGGCAAGACGGAGCTGCTCTTCTCCCGGGGAAGGACTGCCCGTTCCATGATCTCGCCATCACGTTGACAACTCCGTGTCCCTCCTCCCAGAGTGCGAAGAGCCTTGGCGTGACCCTGACAACACCCTTCGTTCTCCGCTAACATCAAGGCGGTACCCGATCCTGTAGGTTCATGCTCTACAACATTCGAGAGTCGACCTGCCTTACACAGGAAGCGGCACAGGTCCTAATTCGGGCACTTTTCATCTCTCCGTCTGATTACTGCAACTCCGCTGTTGGCTGGGCTTCCCTGCCTGTGCCATTAAACCCCTACAACTCATCCAGAATGCCGTAGTCGTCTGGTGTTCAACCTTCCCGTTCTCTCACGTCACCCCGCTCCTCCGCACACTCCACTGGTTCCAGTGGAAGCTTCCATCTGCTACAAGACCATGGTGCTTGCCCTCACGGAGCTGTGAGGGGAACGGTACCTCCGTACCTTCAGGCTCTGATGAGTCCCTACACCCAAACGAGAGCATTGCGTTCATCCACCTCTGGCCTGCCTGGCTCCCCCTACCTCTGCGAAGCACAGTTCCCGCTCAGTCCATCAAAACTGTCGTGATTTTAAAAAATATGGTATGACTTACTCGCATAAAAACTGTGAATGGAAATGTGGTTAGTGGTAAACATATAATTGGTATACAAGGATTTACCTCTTATTCTCTTGATATTCATTGGGACATCTGCAGACAGGGTTTCACAGCTCTCTGTGTCTGAGGATAAAACATCACAAAGAAACAGGCTGCATAACTCAAATTAGAGCAACACTGAATTTCTATATTGTTATGTTGCAATATCTCTCAGTTTTTCTCGCTAGGACTAGAACTGAGAATCTTTTCAAAATGTCCTCCCAAAGGTACCTGCCCTATAAGGAGTAGCCTATTCTCCCTTCTCTGACTGCTGGAATTGCTAGCTAAGCTAATCCTACCCTCTTCCATTGTTGTGATATTTCATTCACTTAGCTAGCAATACAGTATGTAAGTTAGCCAGCTAGCTAGCGAACATTATGTTAGCCTGCACACTAAGTTCCTGTGCGTATTAAAAATATATATTTACTACTTGAATAGGTTATCCCATGTATTCATTTTCTGGGTCCTCAGAAAAACGAAATAATGGGTAATCTTCCCAAAGTTTCACGGTGGTAGCAAAACACAGCCATCCATGGGACAATTGGAGGACTTCTACCAGACTGACTCTGGTCTTCCAACATGGTACCTGGTATGGTTTGTTAGGTGATTTGGTGATGCAACTGCAAGCCTCTATAGAAGAGCAAGTCAGAGATTGTATTCACTTGTCTCCAATTAGGTATCAGCAAACAATGTGTCTGGATTTTCCCTCAGCAGCTTTTGTTTGTGATGCTGTTCTAGAATGTTCAGAGTTCTGTTTCTGCTGGTAGATCAAATGGAATGGGCCTAGCCCTGCTACTATTGTTATTTTTAGAATTTGAGCATTGATGTATGCAACTTTGTAAATAATGCACTTTCCTATAATGAAAATATAAAGCTAGTAAATGTGTAATTTAGTGTACTCTTTACACATCAATTGCAAATGTCCAGAACAATCCTACCTCGCTTGTAGCTTTTTGTTTGTTTGTTTCTTTTCTATTGGCTTGCACAGAATCTCCAGAATTCCCTCCAAATCAATTCCCTTTCTGTGGTTTTATCCTCTATTTTTCCTCCTTCTAATTGTCCTTGTGTCCTAGTCCCCTCAATTCTGTCCTTGTTGCTTCTTGCCAGATGATCAAGATTACTTAGTAGACTAGCTATCTTTCAGAGCCAGTTTGACTAATCTCAAAATCAAACAATTGTCAAAGACTCAGTCACCTAAGTCATAGACTTGAGCAGCTGTACCGAGCGCTAAGTCTAGGTCCAAAAGGCTCCTTAACAGCTTCTACCCAAGCCATAAGACTGCTGAACAATTAATAAAATGGCCACCTGACTGTTTGCATTGACATTGACACTGTAGACTGTCAACTAAGCTCAACTTGTTTTTTCACTTTATTTGGATACATATGGAGGATCAAACCTGCCGTAATTAGAAATAAAGAATTAATACATAAATGCACACAAAATAGATACATACATTAATTAATAAATGCACATAAATATAAATATTTAAATGCACACATAAATAAATACATAATTATTTAAATAATTAATCCCTACTTACTTTCATTTATTTCTGTATTTTTCCTCCGATATTTTGCATTAGTATTTTTATGGACTCATTAGCTAATGCCAAGGAAGCAGCTAGCTTCCTCTTCCTGGGGTCTAGACAAATTAAGGCAGTTACTACATTATTTTAAAACATTACAATACATTCACAACAGATTTCACAACATAAGTTTGTGCCTCAGGCCCTACTCTACTACCACATATCTACAACACAAAAATCCATATGTATGTGTGTGTATAGTAAAAGTATGTTAGTCATGTGTTTGTATGATGTGTCAGTGCCCTATGTTTGTGTTAAGCATTCACAGTCCGCTGTTTACATAAGGTGTATTTTTATCTGTTTTTTAAATCAAATTTTTACTGCTTGTATGAGTTACTTGATGTGAATAGAGTTCCATGTAGTCATGACTATGTATAGTACTGTGCGCCTCCATAGTCTGTTCTGGACTTGGGGACTGTGAAGAGACCTCTGGTCATGTCTTGTGGGGTGTCCGAGCTGTGTGCCAGTAGTTCAAATAGATATATGATAATGAGGGGTGTCAAGCAAACGTATGTGGGTGGACTAACACACCATTGGTTGATCAATGTCACAGCGTGTTTGCTTGATTGCATTTACCTGGGCTGTATTCAGCTATGACAAAACGGTGTTCAACTTTTAAAGCCACTGTTTCACATTAGCATCCCCCCAAACAATAATGTGTAGCGCATATAGCTATGTTTCAATATGTCACTTTTTATAAATCGATGTTGGAAATTGGAGATAAAATCGATTATAATGCGATGTGCCCACTATAAAAACACACAAAAATAACAAATGGAACATTGTCCTTGCTTGACATAGATACCAGGTGAACAGTTTTGGAAGACTGTGCCATTGACTGCACTCAGATGGCTGTGTTACGAGTGGGTTGCTTTTGACAATAAGGTATTGGACTACAGTCATATAGTTTTGAACCTAGAAGAAGACAGAGACGGGAGTAGGAAGGAGTCGACCGGGATTGGTGAGAGGAATGTTCAGTTGGCCAGAAAAGCATGGTAAGCTAACATTAAGTGTTATTGAGTATAAAAGCTAGCTAGCTTGCCTACAACTGATACAGTTGAGTTGGCTAGCTAGCCATTCGTTTTATTACAGCTATACTCTCAGTGTTAGCCACTTAGCTAGCTAGCTAATGAACAAACTGCTCAATTATATCAACCATTATTTAGCCAGCTATCATTGACATCATTCATTTTGAAGCAGTTTGGGTGTGAAGTGGTCCAACAATTACAGCATCTAAGCCAGCAGCTACCTACAGCTCTATTGTTGTCATTTACAGAGATTCATGTGAAGTAGGCAAACTGATACATGAAACTAAATTTTGTTAATCTCTGTAGGTTTGTCATCTGATTTCTTGGAGCCTGGTGAGAGATAGATGCAACCATACTACAAACAGGACATTTCATCCAGGTTGAGGCTTCCACTACGCAGGAATATGGAGCACTGTGTTAGTAGAGTAATGATATTATTGTTTTCGCATTACATTGCATGATACTAGGCAAGAGGCCCTTGGCCAGTGGCATGTCAGGGTGAGAGGACTCTAGAGCCTTCTGACCAACTACCTCACGATCTCTCCAGAGCACAGAGAAGCAGCTACACTCATAATAGTGTACATGATTCACTATGTAAACCTCCTTCCCACTAGTAGTCTGCCTGTGTGACAATCTTATTATCCAAGGCCACTGGTTGGATTGGATTACTGAACTGGACTCAAACTATGCTCTCTCCTCCCCGTAAAAGTCTCCACACTTTGACTCAAAACTAACACCCATCCCCCTATCCCCAGGTGAGTCTGTTGGGCTATGGAACTCTAGAGCAGCACATCAAAAAACCTGCCACCCTGTTGGCAGCTATCTGCAGACAGTTCCCTGAGGGAAGGATGCAACTATCAAGGCTTCAAATGAAGTGACCAAATGCAATAGGGTTTTGTGTAAACAACCCATTTTCATTTTTAACTTAGCATGTTTGTCAAGTTGGTCTTCACACTAACTTTTACTAACTCCATGGTAGCTTAAACATCAAGACACACCACTTACGGGATTATGATTCAAAGGTCTAAAGTAAATGCAAGTCTCATTTCCAGGGTGAATACATTTATTATTAATGTATATCAGACATCAACCACATATGTCCAAACTAAAATATATCCCAGACAAGATTGAATAAAGGGACAATTAGGACAAAGTCATTGATTGCATCCGTTGCAGTTTGTGATACATTTAAATGGTTGCATACAATACCTGTTGACAGAATGGCAGAATGA
>NW_025539630.1:0-12094 GCF_020615455.1 Coregonus clupeaformis | reverse complement strand
ATGTACTGGGCCTGTCTCCTGGTAGCGCCCCATGCTCTGGACACTACGCGACAGACACAGCAAACCTTCTTGCCACAGCAGTCGCATTGATGTGCCATCCGGGATGAGCTGCACTACCTGAAGCCACTTGTGTGGGTTGTAGACTCCGCCTCATGCTACCACTAGAGCGAAAGCACCGCCAGCATTCAAAAGTGACCAAAACATCAGCCAGGAAGCATAGGAACGGAGAAGTGGTCTGTGGTCACCACCTGCAAAACCAGTCCTTTATTGGGGGTGGTCTTCCTAATTGCCTATAATTTCCACCTGTTGTCTATTCCATTTGCACAACAGCATGTGACATTTATTGTCAATCAGTGATGCTTCCTAAGTGGACAGTTTGATTTCACAGAAGTGTGATTGACTTGGAGTGTCACGAGCTTACTAAGCCAGAACCCAGAAGCAGACCAGGACAAGGTGGGTGGTGTCAAAGGTGAGTGTTTATTTAACTGATCCACGAGTGCAGCTGAATAATCCAGGGAACAGAGCGGTGCGGGTGGATGAGTTGTTGAGGGTGCAGTAGTTGGTCCAATGATGGTCGCAGCCGCACCATCAGGCAGAGGTTGGGTGAAGGTTCCGGACGAAGTGACTGCAGGGAGAACAAAACGGAGGCAAGCATACAACAAGCAAACAAGGTGCAAAACAACAAAACTAATGCTCTAAGCTCTAAGACTAGATCCGGCTGATAAACATACTGTTCATGGCTAACGATCCGGCAGGGAATGGATGATAGGCCAGAGCCTAAGAAGGGTGATGATCAGGACCAGGTGTGCAGATTGCTGATGGGATGGAGGTGAGGAAATCAAGAGAGCTCCCGCCAAAGCGACGTCCGGCAACCAGGCAGGGAGCGCTGCCCAGAACCTCGGGAAACTGGAGATCACGTAGCAGAAAGACTTGAGAACACAGACAGGACCCGACTCAGACTGCAACCGGGATCGCTACAGCAGCCCCCCTCCGACAACGCCACCGGGCGGGGAGCGCCAGCACGGAGGCGGTAGAAGTCACGAATGAGGTCAGCACTAGGATCTGTCAGCCGTGAATCCAACTTCTCTTCAGGACCATACCCCTCCCAGTCCACGAGATACTGGGAAACCCCGGCCCCGCCGCCTGGAATCCATGATGCGCCGCACCGTGTAGGGCAGGACCACCTCCGATCATCCGAGGAGGAGGAGGAGGAGGCGGAGGAGGCAACAGAGGACTGAGGAAAACAGGCTTGAGGCAGGAGACATGAAAGGTGGGATGGACTCTGAGCGCCCCCGGTAGTTTGAGTCGAACTGCCACCGGATTGGATCACCTTCTCCACCACAAACGGACCAATGAACCCCGGTAACAACTTCCTAGACTCAGTCCGTAGAAGCGAAGATCCCGTGAGGCTAACCAGACCCCATCTCCGATGGTATAGGTGGGAGCGGGATCCGAGCGACGATCCCTGGAGCTGATACCGTCCGAACCTCCAAGGAGTGCTTTTGGCCCGATGGCCAGGCCCGTGCAATATGGGCCTGAACAGAAGGCACTGAGAGCTCCTTCTCCCGAGAAGGGAACAAGGGAGTGCTGGTGCAGCCATACAGGCACTGGGAGGAGACATCCCAGTGGCAGATGTAGGGGAGAGTATTGTGGGCATACCAACCAAGGCAACTGAGAGACCCAGGAGGTGGGGTTGGAAGAGACCAGGCAGCGTAGCGTGGATTCCATCTTCTGGTTGGCTCTCCCCGCCTGACCATTAGATTGGGGGTGAAAACCAGATGTGAGACTGACTGTACTCCAATGGCCAAACAGAAGGACTTCCAGACAGCAGAGTAAACTGAGGGCCACGGTCGGTAACGATATCACTGGGCAAACCGTGGACCCTGGAAAACCTCCCCAACCAGGATCTCGGACGCCTCCCGAGGCAGAGGGAAGCTTGGCAATAGGGCACAAAGTGGGCGAACTTGCTGAATCTGTCCACGATAGTCAGAACGCACCGCAGTTCCCTCAGAAGCGGGCAACCCAGTGACAAAGTCCAGGGTCAGGATGCGACCATGGTCGCGGGGGAATAGGGGAAGGGGTGGTGGAGGAGTCCAGAGCTGGGCCGATTGGTACTCTTATTCTGCGCACACACTGGGACAGGGCAGCAACAAAACCCCGAGTATCCTCGGCTATGGCAGGTGGCCACCGAAAACCGCCTGCGAAGAAACGCCATCGTCCGAGCCACGCCAGTGACAAGCCATCTTTGCTGGCGTGGGGACCACTTGAGGACAGCAGGAACGAACCGACCCAGGCACAAAACAACCGACCCGGTGGACCGCTATCGGGACCGGCCTGCGCCCGAAGGGCCGCCATCACCTCCTCCTCAATCTTCCACATAACTGCTCCGTCGACGCAGTTCCGGGGAGAATTGTCTCGGTTTGGACCCACTCTCTTCCGTCTTGGAGAACATCCGGGACAAGGCACGCCCGCCTTGCCGTTCTTAGATCCAGGTCGAAACGCCAGGGAAAAAACTTGAATCGCCCGAAAAACAACGCCCACCTGGCCTGGCCGGGAGTTGAGAACGCCTAGCCGATTGCACGTAAGCAAGATTGTGGTCAGTCCAGACAATAAATCGTTGCTCCGCTCTCCAACCAGTGGCGCTACTCCTCCAAGTTTGCACCGAGAAGCTCCCGGTTACCCACATGGTGACCCCTCCGCAGGCGAAAGGCGCGACGAGAGTAGTAGGCGCAGGGATGGAGTTTATGTCCGTGGGAGCATCGCTGGCGACAGGATGGCGCCAACTCCCACATCAGACGCGGGCCCACTTCAACGGATTTAACTGACGGTCCTTCGGTGAGAGAGAATCGGGCGTGGTGAATCGCCTTCAGATCCAGAAACGCCGATCCGGGCCGGATTCCACTTGAAGGTCCTGATATGGAAGTCAAGGCAGTTAACGGAGCGGCCACACGGCTGTAATCCCGGATGAATCTGGGCGGTAGAAATTCGCAAACCCCAAAAAATCTCTGGAGCTGCAATCTCGCACCGGGCTGGGCCCATTCCAGAAACCGCTCTAATCCTTCTCCTGGTCCATCCTAATCTCTCCCCTGGAGATGATGAACCCGAGAAAGGATGTCGTGGGGCGTGAAACTCGCACTTCTCGGCCTTCACGAACAGGCGATTTCCAACAATCGCTGCAGAACCTGCCGGAATGCTGGACGTGGAGTCGGAAGGTTCCTTCGAGAAGATCAGAATGTCATCCAGGTAAACAAACACAAAGAGACCGGATCATATCTCTCAGGACGCGCTCACCATACTCTGGAATACCGCTGGAGCATTGGCCAGTCCAAGCGGCATCACCTGATACTGCGACCCATCGGTGTTGAAACCCGACAACCACCGCCTCTGATCCGGACTATGTGATCGCATTGCGTAGGTCTAGCTTGGTGAACACCGTAGGGCACCTGTAAGGAGTCGAAGCAGAACTCATGAGGGGCAGGGGATATTGTTCTGACCGTGATGTCATCCAACCCCCGATAATCAATACACGGTCGAAGAGAGCCATCCTTCTTACCCACAAAGAAGAATCCCGCCCCCAGGGGTGATGACGAGGGACGAACGAGACCAGCAGCTAGGGACTCCTTGATGTAGGTCTCCAAAGCCTCACTGCTCAGGTCGGGAGATACTGTATAACCTTCCCTTAGGGTAGACAGCTCCAGGAACAGGTTGATGGCACAATGATATGGACGTGGGGGAGGGAGTGACAGAGCCTTCTGCTTACTGAACACTTCCCAAATCGTGATATGTCTCGGGAACCAGGGACAAATCTGTTTAGCCTCAAACACCTGACTGGGAACCGAATGGGGACAGGCAGTCTTGAGACAGTTAAGCACGACAATCAAGGCTCCAACTCGCTACCTTGCCGTCACCCAATCGAACGGGGCGGATTGTGTTCCTTCAGCCAGGGGTATCCAAGGACCAGAGGAACATGGGAAGATCGGCAGAATGAAGAATGAAATTGTCTCAGAATGATTCTTCGACAACAAGCATCTTAACCAGGTTCAGTCCTCATCGTGATACGTGCCAGACTACTGGGCCGCCGCCCAGAGTGGTAGTTTCAATGGCTTCCGCCAATGCTCCTTGGGAAAGCCCCAGCTGTTCCACCGAACTCGCATCAAGAAAGCTTCCATCGTCACCTGGAATCGAGCAAAGCGTTAATCGCTAAAGCTCTGATTCCTGTTCATAAGGGTAGCCGGGAAACGGGTCTGATACAGAGGTATTGGAGAGGTCGAAACTGGCTCGGCCAAAAGTCCTCCCAACTTCAGCGAGCCGCGCAGTTTGGACGACCGCCGGGGAACCAGTGGCGAGGTAATGTCCCGAAACCACCACAAGTAGAGGCAACAGTTAGTCCTACGCGCTGTGTTGGCGCTCCTCTTGGTCAACCCGGGGCCGCCACCACTTGCATGGGTTCAGGAATCGGGAGACAGGACCTCTCCACTAATCCTGTGTGGTGGACGAGGATCGACGAATTCTGGTCCAACCCCGACCCGACGAACCTGGAGAAGCTGATCGGTTGGACGGGACCCATTGCTTCTCCCCCTCCTTCGCTCTCGGACTCGATTATCCACCCGAATAGACAAAGGCTACAAGCTGTCCAGAGGTCACTAGGCTCCTGATAGGAGATCAACTCATCCTTGAGCTGCTCCCGACAGACCCTGGAAAAAGGCCGCTTGCAGAGACTCCTCATTCCACCCACTCTCCACAGCCACCGCCTTGAACTCGATCACAGCCGGCCACGCTAAGGCAGTTCCTGGCGAGCGAAAACAGTGGCGCCTAGGGCCGCGCCCCTCCCTCGGGACGGAATGGTCGAAGAGCTCTGGCGTCTCGCCGCGTGAACCCTGGTAGGAAGCCATGCAGGGATCCTGTCGCTCCCAAACGGCCGAAGCCCACTCCAGCGCTCGACCACGCAGCAACTCGATGCACAAAGGGCTATCCTAGCTTTGTCTGTGGCATAAGAGTAGGCCTGTAGATCAAACACCAATCCACACTGCATAAGGAAGCGAAACGCATCTTCCCCAGCTCCCCCTCATTTTATCCGGCGCCGGGAACCTTGGGCTCACGGAAGGGCACAGCTCCAGACGCGGCAGGCGAGAGGTGAAAACCGGTAGCGGATCCTCCACCGGAAACTTGCGCTGGTTCGGACTCCGCCAGACCCGGGTAGAAAGGTTAACTGACAACGCGATCTCTGTAGTACCGCGCTATGCGATGGCCCAACATCTTCTCCTGATGGGTAATGGCATGGCGAACAGAGTCCAGGTCCGCGGCCTTCATTACTGGCGGATCGCTCTGTCACGGTTTACTAAGCCAGAACCCAGAAGCAGACCAGGACAAGGTAAGTGGTGTCAAAGGTGAGTGTTTATTTAACTGAGATCCACGAGTGCAGCTGAATAATCCAGGGAACAGAGCGGGCTGGCGTGGGATGAGTTGTTGAGGGTGCAGTAGTTGGTCCAATGATGGCTCGGGCAGCCGCCCGACCATCGGGCAGAGGTTGGATGAAGGTTCGACGAGTGACTGCAGGGAGAACAAAACGAGGTAAGCATACAACAAGCAAACAAGGTGCAAAACAACAAAACTAATGCTCTAAGCTCTAAGACTAGATCCGCTGATAAACATACTGTTCATGGCCACCCATCCGGCAGGGGAATGGATGTTGAAGCACAGAGCCTAGGAAGGGTGATGATCAGGACCAGGTGTGCAGATTGCTGATGGGATGCAGGTGCGGAAATCAAGAGAGCTCCCAGCAACGCGTGTTCGGCAAACCAGGCAGGGAGCTGCTCCAGAACCTCGGGAAACTGGAGATCACGAGCAGAAAGACTAGTACACAGACAGAACCCGACTCAGACTGCTGATCGGGATCGCAAATGGAGCTACATTGTGTTGTTTAAGTGTTCCTTTATTTTTTTTAGCAGTGTATATATATGCTGGAAGGTAAAAACCAAATCATATATGGATGTGGGCTGTAAATACTAAGCATCATTCTCCATCAGCCAGTGTGCTTAATAGAACAAAGTGGGAAAGAGTCACTCTGGCTTGTATATAACAATATATTCCACTAAATATTTGGAATTTCATTGATACAATTACACTGATGAATTTCACAGCGAGACTGTATCAAAGCTGACTAAGCCATGTAGAAAAAGTGATCTTTACAATACCCCTATTTCTGATTATTGTCCTACGTATAAAGGATATTTTTGAAAAAATATCACTTTGAGTGCTATTTTTACAAGTAAGTGGGGAATTTTCAAAACTCTTAGTACAACTCAAACTGGTAACATTTGTAATGCAGCCAGTCTGACATTCAAAATCCTTTCATTGAGCATTCATTCATCTTTCACCACACAACCATTGGATCCAAAATATATTTTTACTGTAAAATATAATGAGTACATTGGTTTAATCACCAAAAGACAACATACTGAGTGAAGTCTTGAGGTTTTTGCTCTGAGGTAGAGTATCTTATGATGCTGTAGACCAATATTTACAGAGAGTTTTCATCTATATTTTTTCATAGCTGTCTATTTACCACCACAAACCAATGTTGGGCATTAAGATTGCACTGAATGAGCTGTATAAGGCCAAAAGTCAACAGAGAAAATGCTCGTCCAGAGGCAGCTCTCCTAGTGGGCCGGGGACTTTAATGCAGGGAAACTTAAATCCGCCTCTACCTAATTTCTACCAGCATCTTAAATGTGCAACCAGAGGAAAAAAACTAGACCACCTTTACTCCACACACAGAGACGCACAAAGCTCCCCTGCCCTCCATTTGGCAAATCTGACCATAACTCTGTCCTCCTGATTCCTGCTTATAAGCAAAAACTAAAGCAGGAAGCACCAGTGACTCGGTTAATAAAGAAGTGGTCAGATGACGCTGATGCTAAGCTGTGGTCCTCTGTAGCTCAGCTGGTAGGGAGCACGGCGCTTATAACGCAAGGTAGTGGGTTCGATCCCCGGGACCACCCATACACAAAAAAATGTATGCACGCATGACTGTAAGTCGCGGATAAAAGCTGCCTGCTAAATGGCATATTATTATTATTATTATTACTACAGGACTGGCAAGTGTTTTCACTGGGACATTTTCAAACATGTCCCTGACTGAGTCTGTAATACCAACATGTTTCAAGCAGACCACCATAGTCCCCGTGCCCAAGGACACTAAGATAACCTGCCCAAATGACTACCGACCCCGTGCGGGCACTGACGCCTGTAGCCATGAAGTGCTTTGAAAGGCTGGTCATGGTCACATCAACACCATTATCCCAGAAAACCCTAGACCACTCCAATTTGCATACCGCTCCAACAGATCCGACAGATGATGCAATCTCTATTGCACTCCACACTGCCCTTTCCCACCTGGACAAGAGGAACACCTACGTGAGAATGCTATTCATTGACTACAGCTCAGCATTCAGCACCATAGTGCCCTCAAAGCTCATCACTAAGCTAAGGATCCCGGGACTAAACACCCTCTGCAACTGGATCCTGGACTTCCTGACGGGCCGCCCCAGGTGGTGAAGGGTAGGTAACAACACATCTGCCACACTTCGATCCTCAACACGGGGCCCCTCAGGGTGGCGTGCTCAGTCCCCCTCCTGTACTCCCTGTTCACCTATGACTGCATGGCTAGGCACGACTCCAACACCATCATTAAGTTTGCAGACGACACAACAGTGTCACCGATCCCCCGACAAAGATGAGACAGCCTATAGGGAGGAGATGTCAGAGACCTGGCCGTGTGGTGTCAGGATAACAACCTCTCCCTCAACGTGACCAAGACAAAGGAAGATGATTGTGGACTACAGGAAAAAAAAGAGGACTGAGCACGCCCCCATTCTCATCGACAGGGCTGTAGGGTGGAACAGGCTGGAGAGCTTCAAGTTCTTTGGTGTCCACATCACCAACAAAACTATCATGGTCCAAACACACCAAGACAGTCGTGGAAGAGGGTAACGACAAAGCCTATGGTCCCCCTCAGGAGACTGAAAAAGATTTGGCATGGGTCCTCAGATCCTCAAAAACAATACAGCTGCACCATCGAGAGCATCCTGACTGGTTGCATCACCACCATGGTATGGCAACTGCTTGGCCTCCGACCACAAGGCACTAACAGAGGGTAGTGCATACGGCCCAGTCCATCACTGGGGCCAAGCTTCCGTGCCATCCAGGACCTTTATACCAGGCGGTGTCAGAGGAAGGTCCTCAAAATTGCCAAAGACTCCAGCCACCCTGAGTCATAGATCGTTCTCTCTGCTACCGCACGTGCGAAAAAGCGGTACCGGAGTGCCAGGTCTAGGTCCTAAAGACTTCTCAACAGCTTCTACCACCAATCCATAAGACTCCTGAACAGCTAATCATGGCTACCCGGACTATTTGCACTGCCCCCACCCCCACCCCCCACCCCATCTTTTTACGCTGCTGCTACTCTGGTTAATTATTTATTCATAGTCACTTTAACTCACCCACATGTACATATTACTTAACCAGCCGTGCCCCCGCAAACAGACTCTGCACCGACCCCGTATATATAGCCTTCCTACTGTTATTTTATTTGTATTGTGCTATTTTTTTTCAACACTTTTTTGTTGTTGTTTTATTTTACTTTTTTATTAAAAATAAATGCACTGTTGGTTAAGGGCTTCAGGCAAGCATTTCACTGTAATGTCTGCACCTGTTGTGATTCCGGCGCATGTGGCCAATAAAATTTGGATTTGATTTGATTTGATACTGATATCTTCCAATTTAGTTATTTTAACAACTAGTGTCATCCAATAGCAAAGAATGTAAGATACATGTTTCAAAATTGCCCTTCGAATGTAGTATGCTACAGAAGGCTACTGTAAATTACTCTGTTTTCACATTAGGCAATACACTTGAAATACCCATTAAAATTGCCTGAACATCAAATTTCCATCATTTCTATCCCATGTATGATCAAAGGTGTGATCATTGGAACACATACTTTCACAATGTAATCAAATTAAAAGAAATTAAAGAAACATAACGCTTAGCAGGCACTAGCTTGCATTAAGTCTGTCTTGAGCCTTTGGTTCTCAAGTAGAAATCACAGTAAATATCGCCATTGTTCTGGGGAAAAACCATTAGGCCTTGCGTAATTCAAGTCTGACATACTGTAGGGTCAGGGTTTGATGTCATCACATTCCTCATCCATGGCCTGGAAGGAGGGTGGTACGACTCATGGGGATGGGCAATCGGACATCTTCCACCTTCAATACCATTCAAAAGTTTTAAACACCTACTCATTCAAGGGGTTTTCTTTTATTTTTACTATTTTCTAAGCATTGTGGTATCAATTTTACCAAGAAGGAGAGTGATGGAGTGCTGCATCAGATGACTCTGGCCTCCACAAATGGTTTGGAATGAGTCGGGACCAGCAGAGTGAAGGAAAAGCAGCCAACAAGTGCTCAGCATATGTGGGAACTCCTTCAAGACTGTTGGAAAATCATTCCAGGTGAAGCTGGTTGAGAAAATGCCAAGAGTGGCAAAGCTGCCATCAAGGCAAAGGGTGCCTATTTGAACAATCTCCACTATAGAATATATTTTTATGTGAACCCCCCCCCATCAAAAAGACCCCAGCAACTTCATTTTGGATACATGTTTACAGTTGATAGGAATGCATTTCTCTCTTGTTTTGGACTTTCTGGATTATTTGCGTATTGGTATTGTATTGATATTGTATTACTGCACTGTATGAGCTAGAAACACAAGCATTTCGGGCTGCACCTGCTGTAAAATCTGCTAATCTGTGTACACCACCAATAAACTTTCATTTGATTTTGATTTGTAACATACAGTACATCTCTGATCTTGTCAATATCAGACTTTTTTTTTAAACCTACTGTGAAGCAAAATAATAGTCATTGTCATCATTTTAGTACATTCAAGTATACGCTGAACAAAAAAAATATAAATCGCAACATTCAACAATTTCAAAGATTTTACTGAGTTACAGTTCATGTAAGGAAATCAGTTAATTGAAATAAATTTATTAGGCTCCAATCTATGGGATTTCACATGACATTATGTAGTTCTCAAAATCTGTAGTAGACAAACCAGTTTAAATGTAAAATCTATAGGTTTACTAAATGTTTAAGTGATCATCAATTAAGAGCCGGTTTCGATTAAGTAATTGTCAAATGGATTTTTAACAAAAAGAGAAGATGAATCATATCTAAAGTAATGTGAGCATTGCATTGCGAAAAGCAATTACTTTATATGAATATGTATTGCAATGTGGCAATGTGGGAAACATTTATTTTTAGATGAAACACTGATTAAGTTTGGTGAAAAAGTGACTGATTTTGTGTGTTGTACTTACTTAGCCAATTGACAATGTGCTTAGAGTTTTGAAACAACTGCCATTTTTTTAGTTTTGTACTAAGAGTTGGGAAAATGTACCACATAAGTGGGGAAAAAAAGTATTTAGTCAGCTACACAATTGTAGCAAGTTCTCCCACTTAAAAAGATGAGAGAGGCCTGTACTTTTCTATCATAGGTACACGCCAACTATGACAGACAAATTGAGAAAAAAATCCAGAAAATCACATTGTAGGATTTTTAATGAATTTATTTGCAAATTTATGGAGGAAGCTAAGTATTTGGTCACCTACTAAACAAGCAAGATTTCTGGCTTTCACAGACCTGTAACTTCTTCTTTAAGAGGCTCCTCTGTCCTCCACTTGTTACCTGTATTAATCGGCACCTGTTTGAACTTGTTATCAGTATAAAAGACACCTGTTCACAACCTCAAACAGTCACACTCCAAACTCCACTATGGCGAAGACCAAAGAGCTGTCAAAGGACACCAGAAACAAAATTGTAGACCTGCACCAGGCTGGGAAGACTGAATCTGCAATAGTGGGTAAGCAGCTTGGTTTGAAAAAATCAACTGTGGGAGCAATTATTAGGAAATGGAAGACATGCAAGACCACCGATAATCTCCCTCGATCTGGGGCTCCACGCAAGATCTCACCCCTGTGGGGTACAAAAATGATCACAAAGAACGGTGAGCAAAAATCCCAGAACCACACGGGGGACCTAGTGAATGACACCCGCAGAGAGCTGGGATCAAAGTAACAAAGCCCACCATCAGTAACACACTACGCCAGGGCCTCCAAATCTCTGCAGTGCAAGACGGGTCCCTGCTTAAAGCCAAGGTACATGTCCAGGCCCGTCTGAAGTTTGCTAGAGTGCATTTGGATGATCCAGAAGAGGATTGGGAGAATGTCATATGAAAACCAAATAGAACTTTTTGGTAAAAACTCAACCTGGCCGTGTTTGGAGTGACAAAGAATGCTGAGTTGCATCCAAAGAACACCATACCTACTGTGAAGCATGGGGGGTGGAAACATCATGCTTTGGGGCTGTTTTTCTGCAAAGGTAAGACCCAGGGACGCACTGATCCGTTAAAGGGAAAGAATGAATGGGGCCATGTATCGTGGAGATTTGAAGTGAAAACTCCTTCCGCAGCAAGGGCATTAAAGATGAAACGTGGCTGGTTCTTTTCAGCATGACAATGATCCCAAACACACCGCCCGGCAACGAAGGAGTGGCGTTCGCATTTGGAAGCATTTCAGTTTCCTGGAGTGGTCTAGCCAGTCTCCAGATCTCAACCCCACAGAAAATTCTTTTTGGAGGGAGTTGAAAGTCTGTGTTGCCCAGCGACATTGGCCCCAAAACATCACTGCTCTAGAGGAGATTCTGCATGGAGGAATGGGCCAAAACACCAGCAACAGTGTGACAACCTTGTGAAGACTTACAGAAAACGTTTGACCTGTGTCATTGCCAACAAAGGGTATGTAACAAACTATTGGAGAAACTTTTGTTACGACCAAATACTTATTTTTCACCATAATTTGAAATAAATTCATAAAAAATCCTACAATGTGATTTTCTGGATTTTTCTTTTCCTCATTTTGTCTGTCCTAGTTGACTTGTACCTATGATGAAAATTACAGGCCTCTCTCATCTTTTAATGGGAGAACTTGCACAATTGGTGGTTGACCAAATACTTTTTTTCCCCCACTGTACTTGT
>NW_025539629.1:0-12096 GCF_020615455.1 Coregonus clupeaformis | reverse complement strand
GCAGTGGCGGCTGGTGAAAAATATTCACCGATTGGGGCTGTGCCATACTTTTTTTCCTGTATTTATCGCGATATATTTTAACACAAACTGCAGACAGCAGTGCTCAGTAAACATTCATAATTATTTTAATGCCAATATTAAAAAGTTGAGGCATTCTTACACAAACATATTACACAAACCCAAGCCTTTCATTTGCATTTAAAGTGAACTTTTTACCATTGGTATAAACGGAAATAAGCATAGCAGGCATGCTGTCAGAACAGAGTGGAAAGTGGACAATAACATGAAATTATTATAAAGTTTATAGGAAATCTTTACACTGTATAAAAAGGATGTATAATATAGAAATGGATATCAAGTGGATAACTCAAACCTTTGACTGGAAGAATAGCATACAGTATTTTATGATCATACTAAATGTGACTAATTGTTAATGTGCTCCAAACTGCAACAATTAATTGATACAAAACTTAACCTATATACATTAATATTATCTTGAAACACTATTAAGACTTTCTAATACCATATATAACTGGATTTTTTATGCTAAGGTCAACTATATACAAAAGAAACATGCGGCCAGAGCTGCTCTGTGTGTGTGTGTCTGTCATCTTATTTGTACAGGAATTTGCCCGTCTGTCCTTCTGGAGTGGCAAACCTCTCAATGACCCCTTTGATTAAAGTCAGGAATGTCCCTGACAAGTTTCTTCTCCTAGAGCATGGCCAGAAGCGTTCAGGCGATCCTGTGTCATGCTGTTTCTCAGGAAGGTCTTGATCCTTTTCAGTGTAGAGAAGCACCTTTCTGACTCAGCAGTTGTCATGGGTGTGGTGATGAGGATCTTGAGGGAGGCTGGCAGTCTCTCTGTGAAAGTGCTCTGAAGGTTTGTTCTCCATGAAGAACTGTACAGGGGCACTGCACCACTACACCCTTTAACTCACTGTTCTCATAACAGTTCGGGTTTGAGCTTGGCCTTGTTCAGCTTTGGGAGTACCCTCCTGGTTGTTTCAGCTTCGGGGAACTTCACTGTGTTGTGACAACTCTCCGTGCAATGGTGTTGCGCTGATGAGGTGCTGGGTGAGAGGAGAACCTCTCTTTGGCATGACTCAGGATGATAGTCACATACCTGTAAAAGATACATCATCAGCTTTAATTTGCAATTAAGCTCATTTTGATACAAGTGATCCACACATGCCTATGTCCAACTCAAGTAGAGAGTGCCAAGGTGCTGATTGTTCAGGGTTTTGGCTACATACTACCAGGCCTGAAAAAAGTTCTCATGGGAAACACTGACAATTACATCACAACTTACCTCTATAGCCAACCTCTGTTGTTCTCTGGTCCCAGCATCCTCCGTCGCTTGATGGGCTGTTGCTGCTCGTCAGATGCGCTGTCCCCACACAAAGAGGAATTGAGGCCCTGGGTCCAAAAAATAAAAGTTTAATTTGATAACTTGCAATCGAACTTCTTAGCTCACTGTAATTCCCCCTCAACACACAGCCAGTGACTTATATATATATATATATAGACAGACAGACAGACAAACAGACAGATAGTGTGTATATACACACAAACTATGTTCTATAACTTTACTTTTAACTGTGATTACTTAACTGATGTTATTACGTTTTAAACCTTTTTCTATTACATTTGTGAGAGAGGATGCAACATAATTTTGTTCTGCTGTGCACTTAGCAATAAAAGTTAATCTTCAATAACAACTAGGCCTCTTCTGAAATTGACCTGGTGACACCTGAATATTATTACACTGTGTAGTGTGCATTATTATCAACGTCTGATTGTGTCTTTTTGGACAAACTACTTGTTCTCGTGAATTGATAACAACAACTACGCTCCTTAATTGTGAGGGTGGTACTTTGGTGAGAGAGGGGAGCACCCAAATTGCGGATAAACTAGAAACCGACGTTACACATGGCGGAGTGGCATTACCACATTTAACAAACCAAACATTGAAATACCGTTATAGAAGGTAAAGTAAAAACCCAAACTGGTCTGTGCATCAATACCGTATTTTATTAGGCAACATACCTATATCTGTATCAGTATGTATCAGTTTTACATGTGACCCATATCAAATTATCTGAAGGAGCACACAAATGCAATGCTCATTTAGTTGATTGTCGTGGTAACACACAGGTGAAAAAATCCTGAATGTATCCTAATGGCAGCCATTTTGGTTAGGGAGAAATACAAACAACTCTACTGCCATACATTCCATTAACTAACTGGTTGTGTCCAAATATATTAACACCCCTTGGGCTTTTCTTAAATAATTCCCTCATTTCTTCTAAAATCAGTTGAAATTTGAGAGGAAAAAATGGTCTCCACACACCTTTAATTATATTTCTGTAAACTTAAGTTTACAATTGTAATTTAGAAAATATAGACAAATGTCATGACTAAATTATTGGCACCTGGAGCTAGTACTTGGTTGCACAGCTTTTTGGCCAAGATAGCTGCCAACATATGCTTATTGTTAGACATCAATGAGCTTGCTGCACCTTTTCTGCTGGCAATTTGGCCCATTCTTCAGCAGCAAACTGCTGTAATTCTTCAATGTTTGAGGTTTGCACTCCACCAACTTCTTTTTTCAGATCTTGCCAAAACTAATGTGGTCCACGTGTAGCTCAGTTGGTAGAGCATGGCGCACCGCCGCCAGGGTTGTGGGTTCGTTTCCCACGAGGGGGCCAGTATGAAAAATTTATGCACTCTTAACTGTAAGTCGCTTCTGGATAAGGCGTCTGCTAAATGACTAAAATGTAATGTAAATGTCTTCTCTTTCCTTTTAAAATACTAAAACAAATATAATTGTGACGAGCTCTATGATAATCACTCACTTTGATGACCAACACATTTAGGCTTTTAAACTGTTGTAAGTGAACTATTCATCTTTCTAACAGCATCTTTATCAGCCAATAGTAAATATAGTTGTTACCTGATTGTTAGCATGCTTTCTGTGAACCTCTGGACAAGTGCTTTAATGAAGACGGGGTCGATGTTCCTCTTCTGCAGCTGGCTGAAAAGCATGTCCACATTTGGCATGATCTTGTGTGGAACAGTGCCAGGAAAAAACAGAAAGCCTCGTCTTCGAGCATCCTCACAAAGCCCCCGCCTCTCTGACAGTCGGGGCATCAAA
Organism: Coregonus clupeaformis; assembly: GCF_020615455.1. Taxonomy (NCBI): domain Eukaryota; kingdom Metazoa; phylum Chordata; class Actinopteri; order Salmoniformes; family Salmonidae; genus Coregonus; species Coregonus clupeaformis. The sequence continues at coordinate 8,941 of NW_025539629.1, read as the reverse complement.
GTTCCCAGAGTCTCTGATGGTCTGAACACGTTAAGGAGGTCATCCCTGTACTGTACTCAGTGTTTACCATTGTGGAAGTTCCACCGTGTTGTAGAGAATGCAGGAGTCTATGTAACCACTTCGTCAAAGCACGGTGGTTCGGCAGAACCTGGAGAAGAAAGCAAGAAAATCCTGCAAGGTCGGAAAAGAGGTGCCGATCCTGGGGATGCGTGAAGTAGCCTGCTGCATGATGAGGTTCAGCTGATGTGCATAGCAGTGGACGTAGTGCGCATTTTAGAGTACACATCCACTATTTTACGCTGCACTCCGCCGGTGGCTCCCCCTCATCACACTTGCTCCGTCGTAAGCCTGGGCAATAAGTTTGGCCTTTTGTCCATGTGAGAGTATGGTGCTGAGCCTCTCCAGCAGCGCTGCTTCGATGGTGTCGGCGATTGCGTTCTCCGTAACTCGCACTCTTGGGCGTTACTTTTAGCATCGATGTAGCGTTATCACAAGCACCAACTGGCGGCCGAGTGGGTAGGCGTCAGTAAATCTCGTCCAGCTTGAATGGCCGATAAAATCCAGCACTCTTTACTTCCTCAGGATGTAATCATAAGCACTGACAACATACAGTCCAACAGCTCGTTCTGTATCGTCTTTGGCGTGCCCTTAAAAGCAGTAGCTGTCTTCAGGTGCTCCTCAGCACACTGTCGACAACAAAATCCACTAAGCGGAAAATGCCGGGGTTGTCGTTCCAGTCTCTCGTGCCGCCAAGGCCAACTCAAAAGCCCCACAGAACTTCCACTGTCGATAATTTTGGATAGAATGTGCCTGTTTTTATCCACCTCCTCATTGTGTTTCTCACACATAATCCTGTGGCCGTCATCCCTTTGCGTAGCAATGTTCACCCTTCCTAATACGCTAGCTTTCACAGAGTTGTCATGTGTGCCCTGGTGTTCTCATTTCTTTACCTTCTCTGACAGGTGCTTCATATCCCTCACTCAATTTTATGTCCATGCTAATCTACCCTCGTTTTAAAAAACAAGCACGGAAAGCAAAATAACGCATTAGCATCAGTCACCCAGCTAGCCAAGCAGCCCAGATATACCAGCTACGGGACCCCCATATACTCTTCCCTTTCTCGCTAGCCTGCTGTCTGATTGAGAGGTCAGGTTGATCTGGCCAACTCTTTCACCAACTTTCTCTGACAAAGTTCTCCTCTCAACGGATCTTGGAGGAGGATATTTCTTTGAGTTAGGTTGGGTCTTGGAGGAGTAAGTTTGCGTTCGCCATTGTCGTCTAGTAAAAATGGGCGCCACTGAACCGGTCCTTATTTTATCGAGGCGACTTGGGAGCGATAAAATAATCGCCCTCTTGGTTAATTAAAATCGCTGATTAGCTACATTTTATGTCATACATTCATATCTTAAATTAGCAATTGGCTTAACTGCTACGTAGACCCGCCTCCTACAAGGCACTTTCTGTATAGCCCAGAGCTGGCCAGCGTTGACAGGCAGAGAAGGTTGCGAATATGATTTTCTATCTGTCTTACACATATTACTGTGTGCATTCCATATTCAAACACACAAATATTACATACTACTGTTTTTATTATTATTATTATTGTATTATTTTTTTTATAATTTTGTTGTAAGGGCGCTGTACCCTCTATCGTCAACCGCCACTGTTATATAGTATAAAAGCTACAATAACTTCGTTTTGTAACTAGTACATTATATAAAATGTAATAATAATCTGTAATAAAAGGTGTATTGAATATTGCATTAAACATCCATTTAAATCCATTTTAAAACATATACAAACAATGAATGTTTTTTTTTCAAAATAATAGACCATCCTATATTCTAAATATTTTATTCTTCAAAAATGACATTACTTGAAACATTAGCAGTGGAAGAAACCGGCGTCATCTTAGCGCACTGAATCACACATTTAATTCAGATACATGTGTGAACAAGTTCAATAAATTATAAAAGGAACTATAACTCGTGGGCATGTGGCCCCCTCAATTTGAAATGCATAAGAAGCCCCCTGAGAAAATTTTCCATAAAAGTTTCCTTTTATTCGAGGGCTGCGAAGCACATCTCGAGACAGAATATAGAGCACATAATATTTATTCCTTTGACTTCGGATGTCATTCAAAACAAATAATTGCAACAATAGAGATCAACAACCGCGATAGCCGTGTGCCTAGAGTCACTAATGAATCGCCTATTTGGCTCACTTTTGGTCTGTTTTCAAACTATTATTTTCAACGCTATTCTAAACTTTTTCACTTGTGCAGAATAAGATTTAAGAAACGCATAAAATTACCCCCTTTCTTTGGTTGCTCAAACAGAAGGTACAGATGGTCCGAGGTTGCTTTTTTTGACCGCTCTCTCCTTGCAGGCTAAACGCTTGCCAGGACGTTGTCCATCTCCATTCCCGTCTCCGAGCAGCAGGGTGTTGGCGAGGTGGGAGATATCGCTGGATGCCAAGCGGAAAGCGTCTCAGTCTTGAGAGCTTTTCTGTCCACCGGCTCAGTGGGTATAAGAGTCCGGAGTTGCAGTAAATGCCGTGTTGACGCTTTGTGTACGGTCGCGCTCCCTGGCATTGGCTGCGTTCCGCTGTTTCACTATTACAACACCGCTTTGCCTCCCGATTTTCTGGAAATCCTCCGGCGTTTGTCAGCAGAGACGCTACATCCATAGCTCTGATCCGAGCTACCGTCGCTCTCACTACGGTTCTCCTCGTCTTCGGACATCATACCCAGGTCCGGGTAGCTGGATCATATGAGTCGCCATTGGCGCCCAGCATGGCAAAGGTCATCATCGAAAATGTTTTGTGTCTGGGCCTCTAAAACGATGGCCCTAGAAAATATAAGAGAGAAAAAAATAAAACCCCAAACGAAGGATTGTTCTATGCATGCATTTTGGTGACCTAATGTAGACCAGGCCAAATGTCTCTAATGTGTAGGCCTAATTGGTTCCAAGGAGTTGTTGATTTTGGAAATGTCTCATTTTCCTCGGCCACGTGTTTAGTTACCAATGACATCTCTCCGTAATCTTTTGTCACCGAGCTCTTAAAGCTGGGTGGGGAGGAGTTGTTCAAGGCATACAATGTTCAGCCTCCAGATCAGAGATGTAGGCTCTGGTAGCCTAGGCTATACAGTACAAGTGAATATTTCATAATACCTTTTAAATTGCCTGTACTTTTTCCGAGTATTTAATTGTATTTAATGTATTTTATTTTTATGATAAAATAAAAAATAACAGGCCTAGTAATGGTAATAACGTGAGCCTATTATTATTATGAAGAATAAAGTATGAACATTATAATATCATAATGCTGTCGTAATTATTATTGTCAAATTACTGTCAAATTAATTATTACCTAAGCTATTGCATGTTATTATATGCATATGCATATCACATTTTAAAGTCCAGAGAGATTAATAGACAGTAATGTATAGGCTAAATGTGTGATCATTTTTGTTGCTTGCCAAATAGTGAATTAATAATATGGCAGGACCTGCTGTGAATAACATAAATCATCTATGATAAAATACTTTTTATTTCTATTTATTGATTCATTGCTTATCTCCAGAATTTATTACAAACATCATTTTTGAGGTTTAGAATTTTTGAGAGAGTAGGCCTACTTTTCTCTCAGTGGCACAAACCACTTCTGTTAGTCCAGTGGATACTGGAGCTGTAGTCCATGAGGTGGGAGAGGTTTTACTAAACACTGGATCGCCTAAAATGCCAATGTGCAACCACCCACAGAAACCCTTCAAATTTGAGTAAAATAATTAGCTAACATTGCTGACACTAACAATAAGCCTATAAGATAATACAAAATAATATAGGCTTAACAATAATATAATCGTAATTAATTAAATTAATCAATTAATTATTATTAATTAACATAAATATGAACTGTATAATTTGTCAGAAGAACAATGCCCTAGTATATCGAAAGAAATACATTTGTTATGCTTTTATGATAAAATAAAAATCTTAATGTGACCTATTCATAAACAACATCAGCCCCAGTAGCTAACCTACTCTGGCCCCACGCTGAGAGGGCCTTCTTGGGCAGTGGGAGCAAAGTGAAGTGTTGAGTAAATAAACGTTGAGCGATGTCCTGTCCGACCGACCTGGGGGTGAACCAGGGACACTCGTCCACTGGGTCCAGCTCGACAGTCACCTAAGGGCAGCTTTCACAAACATGTGTCCACCACCCACTGCCTGCCAACCAACACATCAAACCACCACTATGTTGCCTCAGCTGCATCAACAATGCTAACCCACCAGACCAGACATCCAAGCCCACTTTATACACTCTTAGGAAAAAGGTACTATCTAGAACCTAAAATGATTATTCGGCTGTCCCCATATGGGATAACCATTTGAATAACCCTTTCACGGTTCCCAGGTAGAACCCTTTGGGTTCCATGAAGTACCCTTTCCACAGAGGTTCTACATGGAACCCAAAAGGGTTTTTACCTGAAACCAAAACGAGTTCTACCTGGACCAAAAAAGGGTTCTCTTATGAGGACAGCCGAAGGACACTTTTGGAACCCTTTTTTTCTGAGAGTGTAATGAAGCACTGACTGAGGCCCTTTGGAGGACAGGGCCTGACAAGAACAATGACCCAAAATACGTTCATTCTTTACTAAGGCCATATGTTGCCAAGTGGGCACAAGGCCTCTAAGCAAAGTCTCTGTTGACCCACAATATGTACATTTTATTTTTAAAGTTTATGTACATTATTCCAAAAATGTCATATGCTGGAATACAAGTCTGTAAATACCAGACTCTTCTCCCTACCTAAAAACATTTGAAGCAGGGGAACTGTACAGGGAGAACTAATTATTTGGAGTAAATTAATCTCTGTGGAAATAATCTGTGGTAATATACAAAAATAGTGATGTGTTTTAAATATGCCGTAATTGTCGAGTATGTGCACCCCAACTAGTGTGTCACCAGGTTACAATCTTGCAGAGCCACATGGTGAAATAGTCATGTGTTATGGCTCATGAAGAGGTATTGTGTGCGTCCGTCTGTATTTGAAGAGTTTTCCAAAACGCTATATACACTGTATCCATTTTCAGGAAGGATGGTAAATTAGTATTTATTGTATAAACAAATTATGAAAGAGATTGGTGTGTTTTCTTCACTATCTAATCTTGGCATGTGGTTGACAGACATGTATATATATATATTTTTTTTTTTTATCTATCACTTGATGGTTTCATTTCAGAGAGACAAATAATCATGTTTTTTGCGAAATGCTATATATCCGCCTCACTCTCAGAGAAATTAGTAGTACTGCTAGGTTTTACACAGTCAAATGTAACAAATAACTACATTTTTTTAATAAAGAAAAGAACAAATAATAAATTTGTGACATCAATATTGCAAATAATAATTTGCAATACAGTAAAATGAGTCTGTATGTAAAATATTAACATTTTACATTTTTGTCATTTCTAGCTTAGATGCTCTTATCCAGAAGCGATTTAAGCAGTAAGTGCATTCATCTTAAGATAGCTAGGTGAGATAACCACATACCACAGACAAATATACTGTATACAAACATTCATTTCCAGCTAAGCAATAGATATATAGTGTTGCAAAAATATATAATCATACACATCTAAAATCTATGAATAAAAAATATGAGAACAGTAGTATTTCACACACACATGAAGGTAACCATAAGCAACCATTTATGATGAAATGTTAAGCAATGCTTATGAACAACACTCATTTTTCACGGATTTCTCAAGGCTCTTAATGTCCATCCGGAGGAAGTGTTGCCATTTATCCATGGTGGTGAGATGACAGCTCATTGGTTTCACCTGCAGAGGCCCCTGTTATTCAGCCTGCGGATAACATGGGAACTGAGAATAAGCTTAAGAGTCAGAGAGAGGAGAGAACCTCAAACTGTCTTCATCCATGCTGACCAACATACGTATTTTAGAGAGTCACCGAGTCTCACTGAACCCTAAGAAGGGGTCAGGCATGGAACCTACTAAAGATCGACAAAAAGCACATTCATGTGTAGTGTGGATCTTTTCCCATGACTATGTGGTTTGTTGTTGCAGATGAAGGCAAGACCATTTTGACACGTGTCTTGCTCAAAATACTATGGCATAGGCATAGCAATTGAAGTATTTAACTACGTAGACACCAACTACTTACTATACGTTTTAAGCCGACTAGGTGAAAAATCTGTAGATGTGTTTGAGCAAGGCACTTAACCCTAATTGCTCCTGTAAGTCGCTCTGGATAAGAGCGTCTGCTAAATGACTATTTAAAAAAATGTAAGACAGAGAAGTGACTTATCTTGCACAGTTTGCACATTTTGCTGCCTTAAAATTAAATTTAAAAAAGGTTGGTTGGGAATCATTAATGGACAGCAATATTCAAATCTGGGCTCTGATTTTCAAGTCAAATTTAAGTCAGGACTGAGACTGGACCATTCAGGAACACTCAACACCTATTGGAAAGCCATTCTGGTGTGTCTTTGGCATTACATTTGTGTAATTGTCCCCGCTGAACATTTTAACTATGTCATAGGGTTAGGTATTCAGAAGACTGAGGCAGGGTTTCCTCTAACTTTTATCTGGGCTTTGCTCCTTTCCTTATTTATTTTGATCCTGGACAAACTCCCCAGTCCCTGCCAGTAACAAGCATTCCCATAACATGATGGCTGCCACCACATACTTGAAAATACAGAGTATCAACAACTTTTGCATTCACTCCACATTACTGGCCTGTATAACAAAGTGAAAAAGAAGGAAGCTTGTGTTAAAGTAACTGTCCATTGTTTACAGATTTCTATGATACATGACCTATAATTAATTACAATATGAGTTAAATAGTTTTTCTTCCCCAAAATTGTAATTACGTGGTGTTAAAAAGCAGCTTTTCTGTCTTGGAATGTTTTGGGCATACCCAAACAACAGAATGGTGTGGGTGTACACCGGTCATAAAAAAATATTAATGCAAGTAGACCGCTGATGGGTGAAAGCTGAGGAGGATGACATCACCCTCTATGAGGAAATAGTAAGCATTTTTGAAACAGTCTGTTTGAGATACAAAGCTTGAGGTGTTATTTTTTATAATATTTTCAATTTATGCTTTGGCCTAAATCTGGGGATAGGATGAGTCAACAACATTATTTGGGTATGAGGTAACAGAATATGAACTTTTAAAAGTTAGATTTTCACTGACAGTTACTTTAATAAATTCCTCCAAATCATCCATTCTGTTTGCAACAAGGCCATTAATAATACCCAAGGAGCAAAGCCCAGGTAAAAAGTGAGAGGAAACCAGTGCCTCAGTCTTCTGAACACCAACCCTGGGATATAGTTTTATTTTCCAGTGGGACACTACCACTACGTTGCTGTTACTACCACTATGCTGCTGTTCATTGATTATCGATCAAGCATTACTATTAGTATATATCTATCCTGCTACTGTTCACTATTACTCCTGTTTGTATATATTATCATTAGTATATTACCGTAAGTATTCATACATATTCCTGCTACCAGTCACTTTTCACCTTGTTTACATGTGTATATCCACCTATCATGCCTACACACTGACACTTTCAAGGCTGTCGTGCGCGCGTGCGCGCACACACACACACACACACACACACACACACACACACACACACACACACACACACACACACATACATACACACACACACCCACCACTTTATTCTGCTGCCATACTGTTTAATATTATCATTATTATTATTATTGTTATTACTATTATTATTATTTATCCTGCTATCAATCACTTTCTCCTAATCCTGCCTATATGTGTACAAGGATATACCTCAAATACTCCAGTATCCCTACAACAGAACATTTGGTACTGGCACTAACCCTGATATATAGCTTCCTCTCTTATTTCTTATTTCTCGTGTTGTTTATTTTATTTTTATTAGTTATACTATTTTGATATTGAATACTGCAATGTTGGGTAGGGCTTGCTAAGTTAAGAATGTCACTGTACTTGTGCATGTGACAAATTAAACTTGGAAAGAATCACACATTGTAATGCCAAAGACACACCAGAATGGCTTTCCAAGAGGTGTTGAGTGTTCCTGAGTGGTCCAGTCTCAGTTCTGACTTACATTTGCTTGAAAATCAGAGACAAGGTTTGAATATTTGCTGTCCATCAATGATTCCCAACCAAATTTACTGAGCTTGGAGCAATTTTGACAAACACAATGGATCAACAGTATGTTGCCCTAAGAATGATTCACAGCTGTAATGGCTGCCAAAGGTCCTTCCACCAAGTATTAACTCTGGGGTGTGAAGACATACACAATCAATAGATCTTTGTTTTATAACATTTTAATTAATTAGGATTTAAAACAAATACAAAATATTTCACATGAAAGATCAGTATAATTTTTTTTTGAATGTAATCCCTTTTCCAGATTTAATTTTTAAGGCAGCAAGACTTTCACTAGCGACTGTGGGGTGTAAACTCCAAGTGAGTGCAGGCCATGTTTCTCTGAAGTCAAGATGCCAAGAAGAAGGCATTGGGAAAACCAGAGTCTGCATTAATCCAGAAGGCATTGGGAAAACCAGAGTCATGGCGGTCCAGAAGGCATTGGGAAAACCCAGAGTCTGCATGGCGGTCCAGAAGGCATTGGGAAAACCCAGAGTCTGCATGGCGGTCCAGAAAGCGTTGGGAAAACCGAGTCTGTGTCAAGGCATTAGAGCACAGTCACCATGGCCGGTCCAAACTGGGAAAACCAGAGTCTGCATGTAGCGGTCCAGAAGGTATTGGAAACACTGGTCTGGCACGCATTACACGCCCTTTGGTGGCCGGATAAAAATCGAGAGGCATCATCCCTCAGCCCAACAAACAGCTGGAAAAAAGTAGTGCACCCTATGGGCCCTGGTCAAAAGTAGTGCGCTATA
>NW_025539628.1:0-12100 GCF_020615455.1 Coregonus clupeaformis | reverse complement strand
CCTGTGTCATTGCCAACAAGGGTATATAACAAAGTATTGAGAAACTTCTTTTGTTATTGACTAAATACTTTATTTTCCACTCATAATTTTGCAAATAAATTCAAAATCCTACAATGTGATTTTCTGGAATTATTTTTGTCATTTTGTCTGCTTTCATAGTTGACGTTACCTATGATGAAAATACAGGCCTCTCATCTTTTTTAAGTGAGAGAACTTGCACAATTGGTGGCTGACTAAATAAATTTTTTTCCCCACTGTATATATATATATATATATTTTATTGCAGATCTGACGAGATGTGTCCTGGGAGGACGTTACATCCCCCTGAGGTGGCTGCAAAACCCAGACAGCTATGGCTCCATCTGCTGGTTGGTCGAATGGGAACTCCCACCCTCTATGGCCAATCTTCCCACGCAGCTGAAACCAATCAGGAGCTGATGAGCTGAAGGGTTTTGTTGAAGGGAAGAGACACGGTCTCCAAGCTGGCTCTCTGGAGGACAAGAGTGCTGCACGCCCACTTCCATGAGGAATATAAGGATTTGGAGATACTTACCTTTGGAAATACTCACCTTTGGATATATGCACCTGTGGAGATACGTGTGGGACATTTGGGGTGGGTGACGTTTTGCTGGGTTGGAACACTAGCTGCAACGTGGAAGACAGTAAGACTGGGGAAAAGTTATTTGAGCGTAGGGAGAGTTATGATTTTGGATGTGGAAGAGACATCCCTGAACTGTTAACCCTTAAGAGCCACCAGAGAACAGTATTGTTGTTATACTTCAGTTAGTTTCCCAAGACCTTTTAATAAAATCCTTGTTTTGGTTGAACCTGGTCTCCTTGCACTACTTCTGGAGCAATCCGCTGCCAAAGCTGTGTAGCCTCTCGTGAGCATCACAGATGGTGGAGAATACGGGGCACGCTCAAGAAGTTAATAGTGCATGTCAGAGGAGGATACTGAAGGTTTGATCACCCATTTTTCTCGTTGGCCGTAGGCTCCCGCCGACTGAAATGGAGGACATATGCCAAAGCCACTTGTTGCTGGCCAGCAAGCCCAGATGCAAGCAAACGTGGCTCTCTTGGAGGAGCAAAAGAAAGCCAACCTTCTGAAGGCAGAGGAATTGCAGTTGCAGAGACAGAGGGTGGTCCAAATATTCCGCCAATAAAGGCAAGTGACTTTATATCTAAGATGGGAGCTACCGAATGACATTGAGGCATACCTGCATGCATTTGAGGCCACGGCCACTAGGGAAGCCTGGCCCAAGCAACAGTGGGTTGTTAGCCCCCTTTCTAACCGGGGAAGCGCTGAATGCTGTCCGGGACCTGGGCCCCTGACCAGGTTACTGACTATGATGCCCTGAAGTCTGAGATCCTCAGCAGATATGGACTCACAAAGTTTGGTGTGGCCCAGCCTTTCACAGTTGGACCTTAGCCAACCAGACCAACCTCCTCGGGCGCAGGGATGCATGAACTTGTCCGAATCGCAAGGAAATGGCTGGATCCGGCAGAGGAATACAGCAGCCGGCGTTGGTGGAGGCCGTTGTGGTGGATGGGTACCTACGCGCCCTGCCTTATAGAGGCAAAACGGTTCATCAGTCAACAGGCCTTGACCACGGCTGATCTGACCGTGGAAGCTGTGGAAAAGTACCAGGCCACAGCGGAGATGCTCAATGCTTCCCGGAAAGACCCCAGGAGTGCGTCCCCACCACAAATGGGAAGAACCCGTCCAAAAAGGACCCCAAGGTCTCGAACCCAGCACCGTCAGGACTTATCCCGGCTCCAGGGGAGCCAGAAACCAGGCGGGTCCAAGAAGAGTACACCAGGAGGGGGAACTTCGCCAGTGTTACCAGGCGATGGGGAGATGGGACATAATCTCCTGGCAGTGTGGGAAACCAGCCACAATGAACCTATGCCCACTGCGGATCTCCTCCAGCGCCCAGCACCCACACACCGTTTTGCCTCGGCTCTTGGGGCCATGGCGGCCCAGATCGACCCCCCCACCTGCCCGATAACTCGTGTGAATCACCATGATGTGGAGGCCTTACTGAATTCTGGTAGCCGGGCCACCCTAGTGCGTGATTTGGTGGGCCCAACGTGTCTGACTGGGAAAGTCCTCCCAGTTTCCCTGTGTCCATGGGGACAAGAGAATACCCCATTACTGAACTTACAATGACCAGCACACGGGGAACCATACACACGACGGCGGGGGTGGTTTGATTCCCTCCCGTCCCTGTCCTAATTGGACGAGACTGCCCAGCCTTTTACCCACTCTGGAGAGAGTCTCAGGAGAGGATAACCCAGTACCTGGAAACGGAGAGGCAAGACTCATCCTGGGAAGGCTCCGGTGCAATCCTCCGAGTGTACTCACTCCCGCCGGGGCTCTGATAGGAGTGGCAGTGCCCAGACCGACACAGAGACGGAGCTACAGAATCTGGACAAAGAACTGCCTCTCTGGTCTGAAGGGGACCCGCTGAGAGGTATCAGGTTTGTTAAAGCAACAGCTTAGACATGAAGACAGAAGAGTTAGATTATCCTCCAGGCTAAACTCCAACAGAGCTCCTTCCCTAAGCAACAGGAGGAGCTGGAGAGGCTGCGCAGGACCATCGAGCAATGTGAGGAGACCCTGCGCAGTAGTAAGGAGGTCCAGAAGAAGGCAGAGGAGAAGTACAAGGTGTTGAGAACAAGATGAAGAATCCGGAGGCAGAGAGAGAGGAACTGAAAGCTGCTCCAACAGAAGCTAAACTCTGCTAAAACCAAGGCTGACTGCTCAGTAATCTGAAACTCAGGAGAGACAACAGAGGCCGAGTCCTGTTGTATGAAACATTGCTGACTAGATAATCAACTCGAAAATTCTCTCAAGACATCAGAGCCTGTGAATTTAAGAATTTAGACTTTATTAAAGAACAAAGCCTGAGCCTTTCTCCGTGAAGGAAAAGACTGACTCTGGCTAAGATGTCTCTTTATATAGACAAATATGGAAAAACCATGCATACAGTCCCATTTTTTTAGTTCTGCACTCTGCACCACCCTCTCATTTCACGTCCAGCTCTGTTACACATTATCCACACTCCAAAATGTCATGAATGCCTTTTTCCATACGCAGCCTCTCATTCTATCATTCTATTGGCTACGTGGCTTGGGCCTTACTCAAAAGCCCCTTCTTCAAAAACTAATGTAAATGCAAACCAGATGTCTAGAACAACCCCATGCCCACAGTTTTAAAAACCCCTGTGAAAAAACACATCATATACTTAATGTCTATATTCATTATTTAAACATATATCTGGATTATAAAATATCAAACATGTTCATTCTGTTTCACCATTATCATTTCATAATACATTTATAAAACATTTATCATTCATCATCCTCTCAGCCCCTGAGATGATATGATGTGGCCATGTGTCAGGTCATAAGGTCATAAACATAAACAAACACTAGCTCCATTGTTACTTCTATCTCCACAGCCATCACGTCATTGACACTCCCTAAACCAGCTGCAGGAGTTTTCATGAAAAAAACACATAATTATTCCTCTGCTCTGAATTCAACTGGCTCTCAATCCATAAACACTCCAAGGCATATAGATTTTCAATTTTTACAACATATCCATGCTTATTACTAATATTATTATTTGACCTTTGACCTTTCCCCTACACTTGCCTTCATGATACATAAAATAATACCACATATCCCCTTCGGGACATTATAATATTGTCCCATAATAAAAAGAATGTAATCACTCATATCACAAGTATTATAACAATAAAAATAATCAATATCCATATCTAATCAAGTAATTGCCATGTCAACATCACTAAGCATTAATATTATAAGTTATTCAGATCAGTCAGTCCACTTATAATTTATAATCATAATCAAATGAATTACCCAAAACACACTTTAAATGACAATTCTTAATTAGTCACCTTTGTTCCATCATTCAAAGTTAAACTCTCACCTTGGCACATATCAATACTGGCTGAATGTATATTTATATTATAATAATTCTAGCATTAACTTCCTCATAACAAGAATTACATCAGATCAGTATCCTAATGCATTGTCCAAATTACTATAAATTTCAGTAGTGTATAATACCCTCCTTAATCAACATACTACCTCAACCCCTAACCTCCCCTTCCTCTACCGGGCACTCAATCTTCTGTCTTCATTATTCTTCATTATGTTGTTCAAAGTTCATCTTGGGTTACTCCATAGCAATGTGTCCCAATTCCAATGTCACACCTGAACCACCACACACCTCCACCATCATCCTGTTTTGTCCATGTTCAAACCAGTATACCCAAACTAGGCCTTTGCTTATACCTCTTTCCCTCACATTCTTGAAAGAAAAGCACAAAAGAGAAAGCATTTGATTGCTTTGATTTGATGCTGGATTCAGGGCAGAGGTGGGTCAGACAGGAACCTCTTCAACGCCTTTGTTTTCCTCTTCAGCCAAGTAGAGGATTTTTGGTTTTATTGAGGTTTACACCCGAGTAGAGGATTTTGGCTTTTATTGAGGTTTACACCGATTTCTGAGCCAATTGATCTCTGCAATGCATTACAAGCACCATCCGTTGTAACCTCACGGAAAGGACAGATCCCATAACAGTTCAGTTGAATTAATTTCCAATCCAAAACATCCCTAGTAACATCATCTACACGACAAATCATTATGTTTCACATTCTCCCTTGAATTCTTCCCAAATTATATAACCTAATTGTTTTATTGTAACATTCCTATATTTTTCTCACTCTGTTTGACATTACTCTAGTGTTTCCCTTTCCTTGTTCCTATTCTAACACTTGCTTATACTTCTCTCTTCTCTTAACACTTTCCCCTGGAAATCTAACACCAATACTACATCAAATTGTTTATCTAAATCTTGGACTGTTCTCCTTATGTCTATGATTCACCTGTCTCTTTCTTTCTTAATTATCTTAAGGTCACACTACCCCATGTAACTTCCCCATACCTCTCTTTGTGCTGGTTTCTCACACACCAATAATATTTTAACCCTTGTAATTTTTAATAGTGATCCCTTCCTGTATTTTTAGTTATGGTTCCTGCCTGTACAAGAAATCTACACTTCTACTCTGTCTATATCCCTTCTATGTCTTGTTCTTCTGCTCTTTATTATTATTATTATCAGTACTCCATTCCCCTTATTCTCAGGTAACTAGTCAAGTACATAGGAAATCAATGATAAGGATATCTGGTGCATCTTGGAGATCTGGGAATCTCTCAATCATCAATTCCCTCACTCTGGTACAATGCTTACAAATGATCCCAATACTCCCCCTCTATCAGTACCTTGGTCAGTATAACCTGGACAACAATATGTAGGTCACTTCTGTTGTTAACCTTCCCCATCACTAGGATCTCCGGATCAGCCAAAGTCCCTCTCAATCTAGTCGACATGGTCTGTGAAAAGTGTCCCCTTCTCTCAAGCCTTCCATAGGAAGCTCAGAGTTACTGCTGCAAAGACACAAGCACAGACACACACAAAAAACAACAATACTACCCAATGGCTGAGGTTGGAACACTCTATAGTGGAAACATTAATCTTAGTATCTGTCTCCCACCAGTTTTACCATCATTAAGGTAGCCAACAACACCTGGCAAGCCCCTCCCACATGGGTCTTTTTCCAGCTCTTTCTTCTGTAGTCTTTTGCCATCACATAGTCTCAGGGCACAGAAAATACTCAGATTATCCTACTCAGTTGGACATAGCTATCTTCACCCATGAAAATAAAATCTTAAGAACATTGTTAGGTTGGGTGAGACACAGTTGCTACTCATGTCCTCTCTATCCGTCAAGAGAAGCCTTGAGGATTTATGAAGCACACCTGCTTCCAGCTTGTTGTAGTCCACTTATCTCATAGACAGACCACCCTCTACACCATGCCTCCTATCACAAAAAAACAAAAATGATTTAACCTAACCCATAACACATTATTACTACTTTCACATCCTTAATACACCCACTGCATATTTCCCCCTTGGACACATACATCACATCGTGATTCATGTGTTAACAAACAAAAACCAAAACAATATTGCTTATCAAACCTAAAATAATAACTAACCTTAAAATGACAACCTTGAAAGATATCTTTACTTAACTGTATTCCATAACACCTACTTCAATGAATACTTCTCGATTCAGGACTAACTCTCTCACTACATCCTTGTCCTGTTTAGACTCATTTATGCCATATAGGATTTTTCCAATTTGTAAACTTCTTCACAATTACTTCCTTATTTTATCAACCCCTTAATTCAGCATGTCTCTAGAATTCATAGTTCAGGTGATCAGATCACCTATAAAGCCAGGATAGATTTCAGAGGTCATTGAAATCATTCAATTAATTGTTTCATCCTATAGTATACTAAAACTTCTAACAACCATCAAAACCTTTCATAATTGTTGTAATTCCTTATTACAGCTCTTTTCAAAATAAATCACACATATTTACTTATCCCTCAGTAAATAAAACCCAAATTACATGTGTATGCCCCCTTTAAGATATTTCACTTCCATCCTGTCAAAAACCCCAAATAGAAATAAAAATCTATACAACTCAACATTTCCTACTAAGTAGTTTGTTTGTGTTATTTGAACACCATATAGTAAAACAATAAACAAACAAAAATGGCCAGGCCTTATTTATTTTTGTAGCTCCCTATGACAACCTACAAAAATAAAACTACTTTTATTTTTACTAACTTGTTCCACCTAGCCTACAGGACTTTTCTAACCTCCAATAAAGAAATCCCCATGTTTCCTGGAAGAGAAGGTATACATGTCGTTAACATATAATCAACAATCCAAAAAGATAGTAATTACACACCAAACATCATACATATATCCCCAGTCCTATCTCATCAACAATCATTAACCCCAGCATCGATTTTAAACGCTTGTTTGATACGTCATGTCCTACTTTACCCTAACCTAATATTATAGGAGACTCTCATCAATTCTTAAAGAAAACTCCCATTTAGAAGATCTATGTAATAACCCATTTTATTAAGTTACTCCTTCCACTATAAACCTATAACCCCTTTTCAATTAATTTAAACGTCGCAAACTGTTTCATCGATGTTTTCTTTCCCCAAATATAAACTTATTGTTTCATAATCCAAAACCCATAAAAAGATGTCTACTTAATCCATCAAGTCAACAGCAACAACTACCTCCCAAGGTTCAACGTACTATAAAACAATTTATCGTTATCTGAAGTAATAAACATCATCATAACTCACTGCTGTTTAAACAATCTATAACTGTCATAATAAAATGATCAAATTATCAAATTCGTTCCTTATTCAACCTATCGAGATATGTTCTATTCATTAGTTAATCGTCTCCACAAAGCAATGACTACCTAATAACATATTCTCATTCTCCTAAATATAAATCAATAAAACATCCAATTCACCAATATGCTATTTCAATTACTATGTTATCTATCAACATTAGATTGGTAGGACATCTTCCTATAATTTACTCAACGATCCAGTAGAATTCACATCAATAACATCAATATAAAAGATTTGCTTTCTGTCCCCTACTGGATTCGAACCAGGGACCCTCTGCACACATTGGACAACTTTTTCCACCATAAAGTACCGATTACCCGTCGCTCCACCAGTGCCACACAAAGCCTCTACTTCCAGTTCATAGAGCAAATGACATCACCCAACGAAAACCCACCTAGCTTTCACCTTCGCTATTAGCGCTAGCAATCTCCTGCCAATAACATTCCACAACCTCCCACACCACGCGATCCCCGTACACCCTAACGTACCCATAACGTCCATTATAGCTCTCTCACTTCAGCAAGTTCTAACATCCACAGAGAAAAAATGGAAATTCTTCAATTTTTCCTACAACGAAATAAAACCACTTTTTCAAACGGCGTTCTGCCATTTACCTCTATCATAGGTTAAACGCCTACCTAACAACATTAACCATCTAAATTGCCGTAACGTCATGTTTGGTTCAATATATCTATTACCATATAAGACATTCACTTCTCCATGCGTCGTAAACTATATCCTATTTCTCCTGTAATCAACTAAAATCATAATCACGCATAATTAAACCATCACTCCGCCATTACAGAATGAATTAACTATCCTTGCTATGTAAGCTACAAGTAACACCCAACACTTGCTATAGTTTACCTCTTATATATTGAAATCATCCATTTATCACAATCCAATTTATTTATAGACATATTCCACTATTGTCATTTGTTTAATCTAGCAAAACCTCATTCAATGACTAAAAATTACTACCACATAGTCTCCTCTCCTTTAACTCTTTAGTCATTTAGCAGATGCTCTTACTTCCAGCGACTCTCCATTCGTGAGCTCCTTACCTTTCTATACTTATACCCTTGCCAAAATCGACACCCAACCCTGGCGTTGCAAGCACCGTGCTCTACCAACTGAGCTACAGCGGACCAAGGCAGATGAGCGTATAGTGCCTTTTTCTGACAATGTTATAATTGTATCCTATTGCATTACTTTTGTTTAAAATATGAAGTTTGTTTATTCAACAAATCACAAGCTTCTTGCATCCCCAATTCACGTAATGAAATACATTATCATTCTACAATTTACCAAATATTCGCATACACCACTGGTGACGCAAACCATAGAATAAAATAATAACAATTGAATTTTGTCAAATAGATGTTTTCCATCCAACTATTCAAAATTTCTTTAAATAACTATTTCAGCTCAATACAGTCAAACAATTAACTCTCTTTTTACCGGAAACTAATTCATGCTTTTAGTAAAATCTATTCACATCCCAACAATAACTAAACTATGAAACCTAGACTCTGTTCAGCGATTCAGAACCCATGCTTTATCGAAATGACGTTAATCCTCTTTTATTCCAGATGATAATAGACAGTAGTTTTAGTATCTGGCACATACTACACTTTTTCAGAAAAACAGCTTTGGAAGGACACAGATCTCACACGCTCAACGTAATCAACTTAGCAGTCAACAAGTCAAACCCCCATTCATTGATTGAAACAGATTTAACAACTAACCAATTTAATTATATATCTGCTTCTGAAATAATATATAGTTTATTATTATGCTTAATTCTACCACATGTCCTATGTACTCTCTCCCATTTCCACACATCCACCTACGTTTTTGAACAAGTCAACACCTATAATTTTATTATTTTACGTAGTCAATTTGTATCAAGGTATACTGCATTACCTCTAAAGTTTCTAAATATATCGTCCAAACATACTCTCCAACAGATGTATCAAAAATACAATGCATAGACGTCATATGACCACACCTAATAAACGTGACCTGTTCCTCCAACAGGATTTATTCTACCCCTCCTAACGTGAATTTTCTACACTCAGTTGGTCAAATGAATATCCACGCACCCATTTATTCTTCTCTTTCCTAAGTGAGATTGGGCTTACCCCCTTTCTCCATCAGACAGAAGCTCAAACAACCTCAAATATATTTCCTTTCCTTACGGAAAGGCTATTTACTTGCAGGATTTATTATATTCTCACTCACACAGATGAGCAGCCACTTGTGCCCAAAATGAATCAGACAGTTGAATGACTCACAGCCGCACAAGCAACCCATTCACCATACGAGATGAGAGATTTCTCCTATATAAACACTTTATCAAAATTTGGGAAGCCCTTGTAGCTATTTAACCCGTTCACCTAATCTCCAGATGACCTAACTTTTTTACCTGATATACCCTACATAATATTGACATCACCACAACACAGGATGATTCACTACTTACCCGGGCTGGACCTCTAACAAAGAATTTATCATCAGAGCGGTATCCGTAGGTAATCTTGTCTGTTCAGGCCAATGGGATGCTAATTTATAGCCCCCAAAGCGGTATCCCTAAGATTTCTATTTATACTACACTTTCCTAAGTGACCTGTCAATCTCTGCCCTAATTCTTTTCTGGTTACACTTCCTCAACACAGAAAAGAAGCGGTATTACCCCAGGATTTCTACCTACGTATGCAGTCCTCAAGACGATTAACTTCCCCAACACGTCTAAAGCGGTATCTGTAGGACTTAACATGTTTTGTCTGGATCGCTCAACCAGCCGTACAACCCCCATGTCGAAATGACCCAGACAGAGCAATCAGCAAGATGAATCAACTGAATCAAATGAATCAAATCAATTGAACAGACGGTTCAGACAAACAACAGCGACATGTATTCTTAAATTCAAAAAAGCTCCATTGTCTAACTTTCTGGTTCGCAAATTTGAGACCTACTTGGTATTTTCTTTAGATGTTGCCGAGCCCCGGATCGGACCACACAAACGTTATACTATTTTAGTAAGAACTTCTTACCTTTTTAAAAGCGGCCGCTTTTGTTTGTATGGTCCGTCAGCCGTTTCACAACTGCAAATACATACCGTCACTGATCCCTATCAAGTCCCTTCGTGATCGCCAACATGTGTAGAAACATTTGACGATAATCCCAACTCAAAAATATCTCTCAAGACATCAGAGCCTGTGAATTTAAGAATTTAGACTTTATTAAAAGAACAAAGCCTGAGCCTTTCTCCGTGAAGGAAAAGACTGACTCCCTCTGGCTAAGATGTCTCTTTTATAGACAATATGGAAAAAACCATGCATACAGTCCCATTTTTTTTAGTTCTGCACTCTGCACCACCCCCCTCCATTTCCAACGTCCAGCTGTTACACATTATCCACTCCAAAAATGTCATGAATGCCTTTTCCATATGCATCTCATTCTATCATTCTATTGGCTACGTGGGCTTGGGCCCCTTCTCAAAGCCCCTTCTTAAAAACTAATGTAAATACAAACCAGATGTCTAGAACAACCCCATGTTCACAGTTTTAAAAACCCTGTGAAAAAACACATCATATACTTTAATGTCTATTTCATTATTTAAACATATATCTGGGATTTGCAAATATCAAACATGTTCATTCTGTTTCACCATCATTGCTTCACCCAATACATTTATAAAACATTTATCATTCATCATCCTCTCAGCCCTGAGATGATATCATGTGGCCATGTTCAGGTCATAAGGTCATAAACATAAGAAACGCAAACACTAGCTCCCATTGTTACTTCTATCTCCCACACAGCCATCACGTCATTGGACACTCCTAAACCAGCTGCAGGAGTTTTCATGAAAAACACATAATATCTCTGCTCTGAATTCAACTAGCTCTCAATCCATAAACACTCCAAGGCATATAGATTTTCAATTTCACAACATCATCTCATGCTTTATTACTAATACATTTATTATTTGACTTGTGACCTTTCCCCTACACTTGCCTTCATGATACATAAAAATAATACCACAGTCCCTGGTCCTGAGTTGGAGGAGTTGAAGAGAGAGCAGTCTGGCAAGCACCACGGCAATCGCGGACGCCCTCTCCTTGATGCCTTCTTCGCCTTTACCCGACGAGACGTCGGTCCCGAGGAGGGGGATGTGTGATGTCACGGTGAGGCTGTGTCCTGGAGGGACGTTACATCTCCCCTGAGGTGGCTGCAAACCCAGACAGCTATGGCTCCATCTGCTGGTATGGTCGGGGAACTCCACCCCTCTGGCCAATCTTCCCACGCAGCTGAAACCAATCAGGAGCTGATGAGCTGAAGGTTTGTTGAAGGGAAGAGACACGGTCTCCAAGCTGGGTCTCTGGAGGACAAGAGTGCTGCCGTCCCACTTCCATGAGGAAGGATTTGGAGATACTTACCTTTGGGAAATACCCTTTGGATATATGCACCTGTGGAAATACGTGTGGGACATTTGGAAAGGACGTTTTGCTGGGTTGGCCACTAGCTGCAACGTGGAAGACAGTAAGACTGGGGAGTTATTGAGCGAAGGAGAGTTATGATTTTGGATGTGGAAGAGACATCCCTGAACTGTTAACCCTTAAGAGCCACCAGAGAACAGTGATTGTGTTATACTTTCGTTAGTTTCCCAAGACCTTTAATAAAATCCTTGTTTTGGTTGAACTCTGGTCTCCTTGCACTACTTGAGCAATCCCCGCCTGAAAGCTGTGCTTAGCCTCTCGTGACATC
>NW_025539627.1:0-12102 GCF_020615455.1 Coregonus clupeaformis | reverse complement strand
CATTAGTAGGGGGTCGTTGTTGTTTACAGGGGAGCCCTTGAGGCACTGGAGGAACAATAGTGAGAGGGCTATCACGAGCCTCATGAGGGCAGATCGATGTACACGGTGGGGTGGTAACGACTCCATAATGCAGACACCGATGGCAAAGGCCTCTGACACACTAACTAACCAATTACAACAACTTTGGTTATACTATGATATGGGAAGGGTGTATAGTAAGTTGTTATTTGTGAGAAAGTGTTACAACAGAGGATTTGACGCGGGAACCCTTTCGTTATCGGTGTGCTTATATTTCATCAAAGCCTGACATGTAGACGCTGAGGCCAATGAACTGTTTAACGGCATCATTGTGAACCTTAGCCACATCCTGATCGGGACGAACACCGGTCTACCCATGTGTGTTTGTATGCGGTTCAGGATGCGAAGAGAAGCAGCTGTTGGCAAGCGAGTACGATTTGCTCATCAGGTCGACGGCCATGTTCTGTATCACACCAATACATTTTCATCCCTCATGCTGTGTGCCAGATGAACGTTCACTTGCTCCTCTGTGAATGTGTGGTTGTAGGAGTCAGGTAGCCCTTCACCTCGTGGGCCTTGAGCACTTTGATGGAGTCCAAAATGTTCCTGTCTACTTGACACAAGAGACATTGGGTCCCCTCATTCTCGTAATGCACATCGACTATGGAGGGGTGGTCAGTGAGCGTTGAGGTTGATGTACAGCATTGGGTATTGTTTTTGTATGAATCGATCAGTCTCACTGATGTTATTCTCGCCCATGTTGTACACGCCCCGATCATGTTGCTCCGGGGCTCGGGGGAACATGTGGAATATAGGGTCTGCGGCCATGGCCGAGTAATAGCCTCGCTTTGATGAAGCTTTAGAGTTTGGGGTTCGGTTTTCTGAGGCTCCATGGTCTGAGGCTCCATGGTCTGAGGCTCCGGGAGATCCATTGCGGAGCATGTTAGGATTACTAATAGAAAGAGGTGATGGCATCTCTCCCCGCGACACCCGACCGTCACCGGCGCTGGCAGCGGTTCTCTTACTAGGAGGTTGTTCGTTGACGTGATCCGGTTCAGTTCTCACCCTCACCCTATTATTCTGGGCTCCTCTCCCTGGGCAGCTGGCTCCAGAAACTTCCCGCGATGACGACGGTCGCTGAGAGTAAGACCCCGAAGGAGCCGAGGAACAACACGTCGAAGAAAAGGCACGCTCGCTCATCTGCTCACTCATCTTCGGATGCCGGTAAAAGAGGACACCGTTCTACGGCTGTGGCTGGAGTTATCGAGAGTGACAAATTCACGGTGTGCGGAGGACTTATAGCGTCGTGCTGCGGCGTACCTTGGGGTAGCCAATGTCTATTCCGTACGAGTTCCAAGCACGTAATTGCCATAGTGAACAGTGAACATTGTAAATGGTGCAAAGGTGCTTCGGCTAAACGTGTCAAAGAGAGCGAATTCGATGAGGTCCGGACTAGGGCCTACTTACGGGCGGTGTTCTCACTCAACTTGTCTGACTCTATGAAGCTATCCGAACTGATATCCGAGCTCACGCTCGCCCAAACAAGCTGCGACAGTCGCAGCGTACCATTCACCGGCACCCCTCCCTATTGCACAGTGGAGAATGTGACACACATCTCTTGTCTCGCACTGCGGAAATTGATCGAGTTGGACAAGGAGTTTGTCTGGGGAGACAATGTGATCTTCAACACCAAGGTGAACCGTTGTCCCCAGTAGGGTTCGCACTAAAGTATAGGCGGGGAGCCCTAGGTCCTCCCTCTAGGTACTCGCTTCATCCGCACGGGATAAAGGGGATAGAGTCGCGATGTCCTCAAGCGGCGTAACCCCCTTGGTGAGTGAGGGGTCCAGGGTAGGACCAGTGTTCTGCAAAAACGACCAGTGTGCGTTTGTGAAAGTGTCGAGCGAGGACAAGAAGAGAGCCGTAGTAAACATGACCAGGATGACCCTAGTGGACTATACCGATATACGCGAGTGTCCCGAGGGGACTCTGACTTCGGACCAGTCTCTGTTTGTGCCGATCTTCTGCAAAGAGTGCTACGGCACCAACGAGGACGATTACACCGAGGCGCTGGCTAGTATGGTTACGTGCGGCGGGAGTGACAAGTTCCTCGTGGGGATGTGTAGCGTGTTTGGTGTGGGCCAGGGTGAGGTGTACCCGGAGTCTAGGAAAAATTTCATTGTGGCCAACGACATGTCGTACTCGGGAGCGTGTCACCCCCAACCCGGCAAGGCTGTGTTCTCACACAATGTCAAGAAGGACATCGGTAGAGTCAAGTGTTACTGGCACGTCCACAGCAGGTCTGTTGACAAAACGTTCCTGTACTGCTGTGTGGCGTGCAACGACACCGAGTACACCAATTGCGTGTTGAAGCTGGAGATTAGCATTGCCTTCCGTTTAGGCACAGTGGGAGACAACAATAGTGGCCCCGTGACTGAGGAGTGCAGTTTAGTCTCTGTGCCCATGAGGCCGGGCTGCTTTTGCACCCTGGTGACAGGTAAGGATCTGGGCCAGACAATGACCAGGATGGGGTTTTCCACGCTGAAGTACTCGGTCCTCGACGCAGGCCTTGATCTGAAGGATAGCGCCGGGGTGGTCTGTGCCCAGACCGAAACTCCCTTTGATGTCGCGGACGAGAGCTCCGAGGGGCAGAGTGTCACAGAGACTGTTAAATCCCTGAGGAAGGCCGTGCTAGACCAAGCCGCAGAGGTGCGAAGTGCTGAAGGATGTATTAGAGGCCATCAAGGTTCAGAATAGCGTACTAACTCAGAGACTGAGATGTCCTGACGATCCTGACACAGTGTTCACGGTACTAGGAGCTAAGGATTTCACCAGACGCACCGGTGTGAAAACTAAACTCTGCGCTTGGTATTAAACCTACTGACAAAGATACTAACTTCGGAGTAACAGACCCTAAAGGAGATACTTCAGAGGCCAAACCCCAACAGATGGAAGATACAATGTCTGCTACTCAGACCCAAATAGATAATCTGATCAAGCTGTTGCAGCAGCATCAGCCAGCTCTGCCTCCACAGCAACAATATCAGCAGTCTCAAGCGCCACTACAAGATCTACAGAGTTTGATGCAGTTGGCACCCATACTTCAACATCTTAGCCAAACTCAACCCCAACATCTGCGGGATCATCAGCAGCAGCAGGCAGGGCAAGGGTTCTTCAATGGGCAGGCTGTTTACACCCCGAGCGGTGTATCAAGTCGTGGTGACAAATTGTTTCAGTACGGGACTCTGACCGAGGAACAAAAGAGGAACATAGCAATGGAGTATAACAAGGCGGAATTGGAGAGACAGGCAGCCTCGCAGAAAGAGCAAGATAAGATGCTCGACTCGATCAAGGCCAGTATAAGAGACGTCATACTGGAACAACAGCGCAGCTCGGTGTCACCGGAGTCCTCGTCTAACCAGTACAATATGGATACGTTGCAGACTTTGGCCAGAGACACCCCGTATAAGCGTGGCCGCAAACAAGGCAAGGACGATCAGGATCCCGGGGATATCTCTAAATTGATGAACGAACTACGGGAACTTACGAAGCAGATCGCAAAGCGGGGCGGTGGAGGTTCAAGTGAGGACAGAGGCGAAGTGGTCACGATGGACACGGACGGCGTCGTGGAACCTAATACACCCTCGGCGTCCAACAACCAACAGTCTCCGCCGTCTGCACAGCTGTCCAGTACGTGCGTGACCAACAAACAGCAAGCTGGATACTTGGTACCCTCAGGTGGAGCCAGCTCCTTGAAGCCTTCCACGTCTGTGGCAGATTTCATCTCTGCGGTTGTCACAAAGATATAAAAACATAGGCCCATATGGTGTTACCCTGCCAGGGTACTGTATGGTGTTGGTAGCATACGTGTTGTACACACCTGTGTGATTGGTTTTGTTATTATGACTGTTGATGTATCGTGTGAACATAATAAAATCTCACCAAGATCTGTGGTTCTAAATGTCTTTATTGTCTTTATAGCAATATACACATATACAATAAAAATATACACTTCATGATGGGGTGCTTGACCAGGGGATGTGTTATGATGAAGGATCAACTGTTTACATACACACCAGTAAGCAAACAACTAATGACACACGGACCAACGGTGTACTACTAGAATCTGACACTCTATGATCGCAGACACATACTATGGCCTCGCACAAGTCCATCTGCTTAATGCTCAACGAACCACCCGTGAGATCGGTCCAGTTGCGGCAAGGCTGGATTCGGAGGCCCTTGGTGACAGATGAACCCGTGGACAACGACGTGGTGCTATCTGGGTTGAACGGGTATAAGGGGCAATGGAACAACCTAGCCCTGGGTAATCTCGACTTCAAGCACGTACCCTCTCAACTGATCGCCTCCACTACCAAACACAGTCCTCGAGTTGGGGATGTGTGTGTCAGCCTCATGCCTATCCTCAGTAAATCAGAAGACTACTCTTCCATCGTGGACCTGTACAACACTTACATCGCCAAGGGGAGCTCTCTGATAGCCAGGAGGTGTATAAACATCTACGCCTGCACTGAGGAGATGTACATCCCCGCAATCCCTATCCACACGTTTGTCTCCGAGTGGAACAAATCGCTCCAAAGGTTTCACGATATGATCAGGTCCGATGGCCACCCAAACCGTCAGACCCAGCGTCAGCGTCGCATGACTGTGGTTTCCAACGTGACAGAGCTCGCTCTCAAGGATGTACCCATTGTCAGTGACCATTTGTGGTTCGTGCTACACTCTATTGTGTCAAAGCCATCCCTTGTCAAGCAAGTTGTGCAGCTGGTGGGCGCCATCGCGTCGACATCGGGCACTGTGTACCACACAGGTGAAGTGGAAAATACCACAGTTCCTGGTGATGCTGCTATCACGCTGTGAAATTGTACCTGATAGCCAAATCGGTGCCCGCCACGGGAAACAATGTCACCATTCTTGGAGAAGAAGCGGAGTGCGACACTAGGTCTCATCTGGGTTGCTGACGAAGAGGAACTGCACGACCACCTGAGAAACAGCCGAAACTGCTACTATGTCCATATAGGCACGGTGGCAGGGAACACCTTCAGGTGCAACGGGTTTTGCGAGTGGCGCTATTATAACCAACGGCGTGTTCAATAGGATGACTACAATCGGACAGGAGACCGTGTCCAGGTTTCAGAGCACTACCCTTGCGGGTAACACGGGAGACTCGGCTAGATTGGCCAACCAAGCCTAGCTGTCTAACAAGTTTCGGTTTTGGTACACATTAAAAATAAAGACAACGGCATTGTAACCCAGTGCCTCTTTCGCTACCTCTATCGACGGGGACATGTTACCTAGAAGGTTTTTACCCGATCATGACTTGATCCTGTGCGCATCGCTGAACAGGACTATGATGACTACAAACGTTCACCCCTTGTACCTACCTCCCGTCGTGTGCTGGCTCAATCGAACCTGTGTGCAAATGAAGCGTGTCAAGGGTGTCCTTTACAACTACTCAAGGTTATCTCGAGCGTGCTAGTTTTCGCCACTATCTTTGTGCACATAATCAGATTGTGGAACTTGTTCGCATGGGGTTTGCTGGGCACCCTGTGGTCTCTGATGGTATGCATCACCTTGATAGGAGGTTCCATTCTTACCATCCTGAGCTCGGAGAGACGAAGCAGTCGCAGTGACACCGGCGTGATCACCGATCCAATGTCGGGCGTAGCCATGTCCCAGAAACTCCTCATGCTCATCTTCTTCTTAGCCACCTACATTTACACCTGGTTATACTACGAATTCTGCAGCGGCACGGAGGTCTCATGGATCCAATGCTCGGACAGACGAGGTCCGTCTCTGCTCCCAATTCTGAACTGGACAACGTTCGTGTTTATCTGGATTAACACGATCGGCTTCGTGAGACTTGTTCGATCCAATTGAACTCATGCCATCTTACCAAGGGACTCGGTTATACCTTCTCTTCTGTTCCATAATCTACCTGGCATACGACCTGGCACAGGGGGACCTGACGCCAAGGAACTCCATCTGGCTCGCCGGGTACAAGGTGATTTTCTTGGTTGCAGCTGTGAAATCTGTGACATCCTACGTATGCATGGAACTGAACACTCTACTCGAGAGGACCAGGCAGCTGCAGTGCTCGGCCCTATCGACCACAAGCAAAGGCGAGGTGCTCGCACTGTACAGGGAAGAGAGACTGACTGACTCCAACACGGACGAGGCTCGCTACAGCAGACAAGCTTTTGGACATGGACAGCAGATACCATTTCACCCTCATGACAAATGTTCTGGTGTAGTCTCATGGCAGTCATTCTCCTCTACAACACAGCCCATCTTGCTATAGTTCCCTTGTCGTACACATCGCCTCTATTCTTCGGTATGCCCGCATACGTGCTGTACTGGGGAGCTATGAGAACGGCCCAGATTACCTTATGACGTTACGCTGAACATATATAATTATATTTATTTTATTAAGCAAAGAGGCAACCCATTTCCCTAGGGCCCAAAGGACATGGTGTACCCGGATCTACAACGAGAGCCAAAGGTGAGCTCAAGTAAACGTGAATCAGCGTCACTGGAGAAACATTTGGAACAGTGTATTACTGTAATCCTATGTATACTGGTCCTACTGAATATCGGCCTGTGGTTCGCTAGACTGTGTTTCCATACCAGCGCATTAGTTGAGTGAAGAGTGAGACGACTCGAGAACCTTGTGAGACATGGGTCGTCTTGAGGAGGACAGCTGGTGGATGAATCTTTTGAAAGACAAGCCCACTGAACGACACAGCCAAGAAGACCTTTTTGGATATGGACACACCGATAGCTGGTCGCTCGACCTCGGACACGTGAATATCCCCATGATCACTAGCGATCCATGCGAGGCATCGGAGCCGTGGGCCGGGCAATGGTGGATGACCATATCGTTTGGGGAAGACAAGAGTGCTGATGTGGCCGAGTCTGCTACACACAGCCTTGTAGACAACAGCTCTACCTCTGACAACGCATTCGACAGCTCCCACGTTGTGAGCTCCGGGGCTGCTGCTGCTGCTAGTGACTCTAACGACCTGGATGTGAGAGCCGGGGCTGCTGCTGCTGCTGCTGCTGCTGCTAGTGACTCCAAATCCGAAGTTGTATTCAGTAGAGTCAAACCTTCAGTCATGACACCTACCATGCTAGAGATGCTTTATGCTAAAGTCGATAATGTAAACCCCAGCACCTGCCAGCTCATAAGGGATGCTGATAATCTGAAGTACATCAAGAAGTGTAACAAGAATTCCATTGGGAACCCTGATCGTCAGTTGAAAAAAAAATGTGTTACCAAGTGTGTTTGATGTTAGTGATCATCATGTGGTTATACTATTGTGGTGTGTACTGTTATGGTGTGGGAACGTGTAACAAGGAATAAAGATGTATGGGGACAGGTTTCTTTATTTGTTCATCTTTGTTCGTCCTTTATTATGGAACATACAAAGCAACCTTTACAAATGTATTGCCATCAACCAAAAACAATCAAACGTACAATGGGGTAGACATTTTTTTTATTTTTTTTTATTTCACCTTTATTTAACCAGGTAAACCAGTTGAGAACAAGTTCTCATTTACAACTGCGACCTGGCCAAGATAAAGCAAAGCAGTGCGATAAAAACAACAACACAGAGTTACATATGGGGTAAAACAAAACAAAAATAAAAAAAAATACAACAGAAATACAATTAATATACAGTGTGCAAATTTAGCAAGTTATGGAGGT
Organism: Coregonus clupeaformis; assembly: GCF_020615455.1. Lineage (NCBI taxonomy): Eukaryota > Metazoa > Chordata > Actinopteri > Salmoniformes > Salmonidae > Coregonus > Coregonus clupeaformis. The sequence goes on along the minus strand of NW_025539627.1, from coordinate 4,358 downwards.
AAGGCAATAAAATAGGCTATAGTGCAAAATAATTACAATTTAGTATTAACACTGGAATGATGTGCAAGAGATGATGTGCAAATAGAGATACTGGGGTACAGATGAGCAAAATAAATAACAATATAGGGATGAGGTAGTTGGGCGGGCTAATTTCAGATGGGCTGTGTACAGGTGCAGTGATCGGTAAGGTGCTCTGACAACTGATGCTTAAAGTTAGTGAGGGAGATAAGTGTCTCCAGCTTCAGAGATTTTTGCAATTTGTTCCAGTCATTGGCAGCAGAGAACTGGAAGGAATTGCGGCCAAAGGAGGTGTTGGCTTTGGGGATGACCAGTGAGATATACCCGCTGGAGCGCAGACTACGGGTGGGTGTTGCTATGGTGACCAATGAGCTAAGATAAGGCGGGGATTTGCCTAGCAGTGATTTATAGATGGCCTGGAGCCAGTGGGTTTGGCGACGAATATGTAGTGAGGACCAGCCAACAAGAGCGTACAGGTCACAGTGGTGGGTATTATATGGGGCTTTGGAGACAAAACGGATGGCACTGTGATAGACAACATCCAATTTGCTGAGTAGAGTGTTGGAGGCTATTTTGTAAATGACATCGCCAAGTCAAGGATCGGTAGGATAGTCAGTTTTACGAGGGCATGTTTGGCAGCATGAGTGAAGGAGGCTTTGTTGCGAAATAGGAAACCGATTCTAGATTTAACTTTGGATTGGAGATTCTTAATGTGAGTCTGGAAGGAGAGTTTACAGTCTAACCAGACACCTAGATATTTGTAGTTGTCCACGTACTCTAGGTCAGACCCGTCTAGAGTAAGTGATTCTAGTCGGGTGGGCGGGTGCAAGCAGCGTTCGGTTGAAGAGCATGCATTTTGTTTTACTAGTGTTTAAGAGCAGTTGGAGGCTACTGAAGGAGTGTTGTATGGAATTGAAGCTCGTTTGGAGGTTTGTTAACACAGTGTCCAATGAAGGGCCAGATGTATACAAAATGGTGTCGTCTGCGTAGAGGTGGATCTGAGAGTCACCAGCAGCAAGAGCGACGTCATTGATATACACAGAGAAAAGAGTTGGCCCAAGAATTGAACCCTGTGGCACCCCCATAGAGACTGCCATAGGTCCAGACAACAGGCCCTCCGATTTGACACATTGAACTCTATCTGAGAAGTAGTTGGTGAACCAGGCGAGGCAGTCATTTGAGAAACCAAGGCTATTTAGTCTGCCAATAAGAATGCGGTGGTTGACAGAGTCGAAAGCCTTGGCCAGGTCAATGAAAACGGCTGCACAGTACTGTCTATTATCGATCGCGGTTATAATATCATTTAGGACCTTGAGCGTGGCTGAAGTGCACCCATGACCAGCTCGGAAACCGGATTGCATAGCGGAGAAGGTACGGTGGGATTCGAAATGGTTGGTGATCTGTTTGTTGACTTGATTTCAAAAACTTTCGAAAGGCAGGGCAGGATGGATATGGGTCTGTAACAGTTTGGATCTAGAGTGTCACCCCCTTTGAAGAGGGGGATGACCGCGGCAGCTTTCCAATCTCTGGGGATCTCAGACGTTACGAAAGAGAGGTTGAACAGGCTAGTAATAGGGGTTGCGACAATTTCGGCGGCTAGTTTTAGAAAGAAAGGGTCCAGATTGTCTAGTCCAGATGATTTGTAGGGGTCCAGATTTTGCAGCTCTTTTAGAACATCAGCTGTCTGGATTTGTGTGAAGGAGAAGCGGGGGGGGCATGGGCAAGTTGCAGCGGAGGGTGCAGAGCTGGTGGCTGGGGTAGTGGTAGCCAGGTGGACAGCATGGCCAGCCGTAGCAAAATGCTTGTTGAAATTCTCGATTATTGTAGATTTATCGGTGGTGATAGTGTTTCCTAGCCTCAGTGCAGTGGGCAGCTGGGAGGAAGTACTCTTATTTTCCATGGACTTTACAGTGTCCCAAAACTTTTTGGAGTTAGTGCTACAGGATGCAAATTTCTGTTTGAAAAAGTTAGCCTTTGCTTTCCTAACTGCTTGTGTATATTGGTTCCTAACTTCCCTGAAAAGTTGCATATCACGGGGGCTATTTGATGCTAATGCAGTACGCCACAGGATGTTTTTTGTGCTGGTCAAGGGCAGTCAAGTCTGAGGAGAACCAGGGGCTATATCTGTTCTTAGTTCTGTATTTTTTGAATGGGGCATGTCTATTTAAGATTGAGAGGAAATTACTTTTAAAGAACAACCAGGCATCCTCTACTGACGGAATGAGATCTATATCCATCCAGGATACCTGGGCCAGGTCAATTAGGAAGGCCTGCTCGCTGAAGTGTTTTTGGGAGCGTTTGACAGTGATGAGGGGTGGTCGTTTGACCGCGGACCCTGCTACGGACGCAGGCAATAAGGCAGTGATCGCTGAGATCCTGGTTGAAGACAGCGGAGGTGTATTTAGAGGGTAAGTTAGTCAGGATGATATCTATGAGGGTACCCATGTTTACGGATTTAGGGTTGTACCTGGTAGGTTCGTTGATAATTTGCGTGAGGTTGAGGGCATCTAGCTTGGATTGTAGGATGGCTGGGGTATTAAGCATATCCCAATTTAGGTCACCAAGCAGTACGAACTCTGAGGATAGATGGGGGCAATCAATTCACATATGGTGTCCAGGGCACAGCTGGGGGGCTGAGGGGGTCTGTAGCAAGCGGCAACAGTGAGAGATTTATTTCTGGAAAGGTGGATTTTTAGAAGTAAAAGCTCAAACTGTTTGGGCACAGACCTGGATAGTATGATGGAGCTCTGCAGGCTATCTCTACAGTAGATTGCAACTCCACCCCCTTTGGCAGTTCTATCTAGACGGAAAATGTTATAGTTGGGGATGGAAATTTCAGAATTTTTGGTGGCCTTCCTAAGCCAGGATTCAGACACTGCTAGAACATCAGGGTTGGCGGAGTGTGCTAACGCAGTGAATAACTCAAACTTAGGAAGGAGGCTTCTGATATTTATGTGCAGAAACCAAGACTTTTACGGTTACAGAAGTCAACAAATGATAGCTCCTGGGGAGTAGGAGTGATACTGGGGGCTGCAGGGCCTGGGTTAGCCTCTACATCACCAGAGGAACAGAGGAGGACTAGTATAAGGATACGACTAAAGGCTTTAAGAACTGGTCTTCTAGTGCGTTGGGTACATAGAATAAAGGGGACAGTTCTCCGGGCGTTGTAGAAAAGATTCAGGGCATTATGTACAGAAAAGGATATGGAAGGATATGAGTACAGTTCAGGTAATCCTAAGTGTTGGGTAACAATGAAAGAGATAGCGTCATTGGAGGCATCGATTGAGCCGGTCTCGGCGTGTATGGGGGGACGAACAAAGGAACTATATGAGACAGTTTGAGAGGGACTAGGGTTCTACATTGAAATTGTATAATAAGAACTAACCCAAACAGCAATAGGCAAGGCATAATTGACATGGGAGAGAGGCATAAAGCAGTCACGTGTTATTAGAGAGAGCTAAGACACAACTGGAAATAGCGATAACGTTTGGGCTAAGACTAAACAGAATAAACAGGACAGAGTACCGTGTAAAGGAACAGTCCAGCAGGCATCAGCTGTGCAGCTGAGTGATCATAAGGTCCAGTGAACAGCAATATGTGAGTCCGAGAGCAGTTCAAATTGGTGCTTCAGCACAGCTAGCAGGGAGCTAGCAGGCTAGCTCAAGGCTAACTGGTGCTTGCTATATGGCAATGGTAATGGTAATCAGCCAGCAACAGGTTGCAGCTAGCTAGCTGGTTGTGATGATCCGGCGCTAGGGTCCAGTGATTCCGGCAGAAAGTCCAATAAGCTATGGGTCGATAGCACGCTGGGTCGATAGCACGCTGTGCAGACTGGCCGACGAATTGTCCAGGCTAGCTAGAGCTGGCTGGTGGATAGTGTAGGCCACGGACAATGGTGAAGACGCTAACGGTGACTAATAACAGGTAGCCATTTAGTTGCAGCTAGCTAGCTGGTTGTGATGATCCGGCGCTAGGGTCCAGTGATTCCGGCAGAAAGTCCAATAAGCTATGGGTCGATAGCACGCTGGGTCGATATGCACGCTGTGCAGACTGGCCGACGAATTGTCCAGGCTAGCTAGAGCTGGCTGGTGGATAGTGTAGGCCACGGACAATGGCGAAGACGCTAACGGTAACTAATAGCAGGTCCAATTCAGATTGCGGCTACACACGTTTCAGCTTACGGTTCTTGATGAAAGTTATAAAGAAATAATAGAATCCTTTCCACGTTGGGTGAGGCGGGTTGCAGGAGAGTATATTTAGTTAAAGAATGAAAGTAAAAAATTGAGAAATATAGACAAAAAAAACAAGAAACGGGATATTTACACAGGACGAAAATAAAA
>NW_025539626.1:0-12102 GCF_020615455.1 Coregonus clupeaformis | reverse complement strand
GGAACACCACGATCCTGGTCGTTGTGGATTGGTTTTTGAAGGCCTGCCATCTCATTCCTATGCCAGGTCTCCCCTACAGCCCTACAAACTGCCGAAGCCCTGTTTACACCGTCTTCCGGCACTACGGGATACCTGAGGATATTGTGTGTTGGATCAGGGTCCCAGTTCACCTCTAGGGTCTGGAGGGCGATTCATGGAACGTCTGGGGGTCTCGATTAGCCTTACCTCAGGTTTTCACCCGAGTAATGGGCAGGTGGAGAGTTAACCGGGATGTGGGTAGGTTTCTGAGGTCCTATTGTCAGGACCAGCAGGGGGAGTGGTCGGGTTATATCTCCTGGGCAGAGATAGCCCAAAACTCACTCCCCCACTCCTCTACTAACCTTATGCCTTTCCAGTGTATGTTAGGTTATCAGCCGGTCCTGGCACCTTGGCATCAGAGCCAGATCAAAGCTCCTGCGGTGGATGAGTGGTTTCGGTGCTCGGAAGAGACCTGGAACGGTGTTCATGTACACCTGCAGCAGGCAATCAGGCGACAAAAGGCGAGCGCCGATCGCCACCGCAGTGAGGCCCCGGTGTATGCACCGGGGGATCGGGTCTGGCTCTTGACCCGAAACCTGCCCCTTCGCCTGCCCTGCCAGAAGCTGGGATGGCGGTTTGTGGGGCCTTTAAAGTCCTGAGGAGATTGAACAAGGTTTGTTATAGGTTACAACTTCCTATTAATCACCGTATTAACCCCTCGTTCCATGTGTCTCTCCTCTAGGCCGGTAGTAGCTGGTCCACTCCAGGAGTTTGAGGTAGTCGGGAGAGTTCCTCCGCCCCCCACTGGACATCGAGGGGGCTCCGGGCGTACCTCGGTCCGTTCCATCTTGGATTCGAGGCGTCGGGTGGGGGGCCCGGGTGCGTATCTCGTGGAGTGGGAGGGTAGTGGTCCGGAGAACGGTCAGACAGGTCCCTAGGAGGGGACATCCTAGATCCCTCCATGTTGAGGATTTCCACCAGAGTCATCCGACCCGCCTGCTCCGTGTCCTCCTGGCCAGTCCCCGAGGCGGGTCGGGCGCACGGCTGGAGCCGCACAGCGTCCAAGGGGGTAAATTCTGTCACGGATTCAGCCGAGGCTGTCCCTCCTCCTTGCTCGGGCAGGCTTCGCGTTCGTGCGTCACCGGAGTAGTAGCTTGCTACCGATCCATGTATCGATGTTCGACTTGTTCGGGTCTTTTGTCTGGTTACACCTGTTTCCCATTATGTAGTGATGTCTTCCCTATTTTACCCTCTGTCTTACACTGTGTGTTGTGTGTATTTGTTATTGTTTCGGCTGTCGTTAGTGTGCGGGTTTGTTCCCTCCCTGTGTGGAGGTTGTGGTTATTTGTTTTACCTTCGAGTAAAGTACGTCTTCTGATCATCTCTGTGTCCTGCGCTTGACTTCGCCTACCGCATTTCACTGACGCCCATGCAGTCAGTCTCTCCTCAACTCTTAGCCAAGAGAGACTGGCATGCATAGTATTTATATGCCCTCTGATTACAATAAAGAGCAAGACGTGCCGCTCTGTTTTGGGCCAGCTGCTGCTTAACTAGGTCTTTCCTTGCAGCACTGGACCACACGATTGGACAATAATCAAGATTAGACAAAACTACAGCCTAGAGATCTTGCTTTTTTGAGTGAGGTGTCAAAAAAGCAGAGCATCTCTTTATTACGGACAGACCTCTCCCCATCTTTACAACCATTGAATCTACAGTGGGAAAACAAGTATTTAGTCAGGCCACCAATTGTGCAAGTTCTCCCACTTAAAAGATGAGATAGGCCTGTAATTTTCATCATAGGTACACGTCAACTATGACAGACAAATTGAGAAAAGAAATCCAGAAAATCACATTGTGAGGATTTTTAATGAATTTATTTGCAAATTATGGTGGAAAATAATATTTGGTCACCTACAAACAAGCAAGATTTCTGGCTCTCACAGACCTGTAACTTCTTCTTTAAGAGGCTCCTCTGTCCTCCACTCGTTACCTGTATTAATGGCACCTGTCCACACAACCTCAAACAGTCACACTCCAAACTCCACTATGGCCAAGACCAAAAGAGCTGTCAAAGGACACCAGAAACAAAATTGTAGACCTGCACCCAGGCTGGGAAGACTGAATCTGCAATAGGGGTAAGCAGCTTGGTTTGAAGAAATCAACTGTAGGAGCAATTATTAGGAAATGGAAGACATACAAGACCACTGATAATCTCCCTCGATCTGGGGCTCCACGCAAGATCTCACCGTGGGGTCAAAAATGATCACAAGAACGGGTGAGCAAAAAATCCCAGAACCACACGGGGGACCTAGTGAATGACCCTGCAGAGAACTGGGACCAAAGTAACAAAGCCTACCATCAGTAACACACTACGCCGCCAGGGACTCCAAATCCTGCAGTGCAAGACGTGTCCCCCTGCTTAAGGCTCAGTACATGTCCAGGCCCGTCTGAAGTTTGCTAGAGTGCATTTGGATGATCCAGAAGAGGATTGGGAGAATGTCATATGGTCAGATGAAACCAAATATAACTTTTTGGTAAAAACTCAACTTGTCGTGTTTGGAGGACAAAGAATGCTGAGTTGCATCCAAAGAACACCATACCTACTGTGAAGCATGGGGTGAAAACATCATGCTTTGGGGCTGTTTTTCTGCAAAGGACCAGGACGACTGATCTGTGTAAAGGAAAGAATGAATGGGGCCATGTATCGTGAGATTTTGAGTGAAAACCTCCTTCCATCAGCAAGGGCATTGAAGATGAAACGTGGCTGGGACTTTCAGCATGACAATGATCCCAAACACACCGCCCGGGCAACGAAGGAGTGGCTTCGTAAGAAGCATTTCAAGGTCCTGGAGTGGCCTAGGCAGTCTCCAGATCTCAACCCCAAAGAAAATCTTTGGAGGGAGGTGAACGTCCGTGTTGCCCAGCGACAGCCCCAAAACATCACTGCTCTAGAGGAGATCTGCATGGAGGAATGGGCCAAAATACCAGCAACAGTGTGTGAAAACCTTGTGAAGACTTACAGAAAACGTTTGACCTGTGTCATTGCCAACAAAGGGTATATAACAAAGTATTGAGAAACTTTTGTTATTAACCAAATACTTTATTTTCCACCATAATTTGCAAATAAATTCATTAAAAATCCTACAATGTGATTTTCTGGATTTCTTTTCAATTTTGTCTGTCATAGTTGACGTGTACCTATGATGAAAATTACAGGCCTCTCTCATCTTTTTAAGTGGGAGAACTTGCACAATTGGTGGCTGACTAAATACTCTTTTCCCCCCACTGTATATAGTTTTGACCATGATAGTTTACAATCTAAAAGGTAACTGGAAAGTAATTTAGTCTCCACAACTTGTTCAACAGCTACCATTAATTACCAGATTCAGCTGAGGTCCAGAACTTTGGGAATGATTTGTACCAAATACAATGCTCTTAGTTTTAGAGATGTTCAGGACCAGTTTATTAGTTGCTGATGTGTATATGGTTGAGTCATCAGCATACATGGACACACATGCTTTGTTTAATGCCAGTGGCAGGTCATAGGAAAACATTTAAAAGAGTAGAGGGCCTAGAGAGCTGCCCTGTGGTACACCACACTTTACATGTTTGACATTAGAGAAGCTTCCATTAAAGAAAACCGTTTGAGTTCTATTAGATAGATAGCTCTGAATCCATGATATGGCAGAGGTTGAAAAACCATAACATATACGTTTTTTCAACAACAGGTTATGGTCAATAATATCAAAGGCTGCACTGAAATCTAACATTACAGCTCCCACAATCTTCTTATTATCAATTTCTTTCAACCAATCATCAGTCATTTGTGTCAGTGCAGTACATGTTGAGTGCCCTTCCCTATAAGCATGCTGAAAGTCTGTTGTTAATTTGTTTACAGAGAAATAGCATTGTATTTGGTCAAACACCATTTTTTCCAACAGTTTACTAAGAGCTGGCAGCAAGCTTATAGGTCTGCTGTTAGAACCAGTAAAGGCCGCTTTACCATTCTTGGGTAGAGGAATTACTTTGGCTTCCCTCCAGGCATGAGGACAAATACTTTCCTCTAGGCTCAGATTAAAGATATGACAGATCGGAGTGGCTATAGAGTCAGCTACCATCCTCAGTAGTTTTCCATCTAAGTTGTCAATGCCAGGAGGTTTGTCATTATTGATCGATAACAATAATTTTTCCACCTCTCCCACACTAACTTTACAAAATTCAAACTTGCAATGCTTTTCTTTCATTATTTTTTATGCATGAATACGATGGCTCACTGTTTATTGTTGGCATTTCCTGCCTAAGTTTGCCACTTTGCCAATGAAGTAATCATTAAAATAATTGGCAACATCAAATGGTTTTGTGATGAATAAGCCATCTGATTCGATGAAAGATCTGGTCTTTCTGCCCATAATTTCATTTAAAGTACTCCAAAGTTTTTTTCCCCATCATTCTTCATATCATTGATCTTGGCTTCATAATACAGTTTCTTCTTCTTTTTGTTGAGTTTAGGCACATAATTTCTCAATTTGCAGTAAGTCAACCAGTCAGATGTGCAGCCAGACTTATTAGCCACTCCTTTTGCCCCATCTCTTTCAACCATACAGTTTTTCTAATCCTCATCAATCCATGGAGCCTTAACAGTTCTAACAGTCAGTTTCCTAACAGGTGCATGTTTATCAATAATTGGAAGAAGCAATTTCATAAATTCATCAAGTGCAGCGTCTGGATGCTCCTTATTAATCACATCAGACCAACACATATTTTTTACATCATCCACATATGAGTCACAGCAAAATCTTTTGTATGATCTCTTAAACACTATTTTAGGCCCAGCTGTTGGAACTTTGGCTTTCCTGGATATACATTTACATTTACGTCATTTAGCAGACGCTCTTATCCAGAGCGACTTACAGTTAGTGAATACATTTTTATTTTTTATACTGGCCCCCCGTGGGAAACGAACCCACAACCCTGGCGTTGCAAACGCCATGCTCTATCAACTGAGCTACATCCCTGCCGGCCATTCCCTCCCCTACCCTGGGCCAATTGTGCGCCGCCCATGAGTTTCCCGGTCGCGGCCGGCTGCGACAGAGCCTGGATTCGAACCAGGATCTCTAGTGGCACAGTCAGCACTGCGATGCAGCGCCTTAGACCACTGCGCCACTCAGGAGACTATATAGCATCCAATGGGTACGGATACAGCTTTAGAACAAAGTTCTACAGTATTAGTAAGAATGTGATCGATACATGTGGATGATCTTGTTCCTGTAGTGTTTGTAAACACCCTGGTAGGTTGATTAATAACCTGAACCAGATTACATGCACTGGTTACAGTAAGAAGTTTCCTCTTGACCGGACAGCTTGATGACAACCAGTCAATATTCAGGTCCCCAAGAAAGTAGACCTCTCTGTTTACATCACATACACTATTAAGCATTTCACACATATTATTTAGATACTGACTGTTCCCAATTGGTGGCCTATAGCAACACCCCAAAAGAAAAGGTTTTAGATGTGGCAAGTGAACCTGCAACCACAACACTTCAATAACACTTGACATAATATCTTCTCTAAGCATTACAGGGATATGGCTCTGAATATATACAGCAACACCTCCCCCATAAGCATTTCTGTCTCTTCTATTTTCAGCCCTTTCCTGGGTAGCTTATCAGAGATAGACATAATATTGAAAAGAGCAAACAAAGCAAGAGAAAAAAATATACATTCAGCAGTCCATTAATCAATTGGTGTTTGTGTGTGTGTGCTTCCAGGTTTGAAGCTACGAACCCATAGGCTTGGCTCTGTCATCCCTTCCAGGCTTCTGGGAGGGAGGGTGGGTGGACAATGAGCCTGTCATAGCGGATGTAAGCAATGTCCCCACGCGCTCTGGCAGCTTTCATGGCTGGGATAAGTTATTTCCTCTTCTGGCGCACAGCTTCAGGATAGTCCTCGTTGAGAAAGATATACGTTCCTCTCAAGGTCTTGGCTCTTTCCAGAACAGCTACCTTATCCTTGAACCTCCAGGAACTTGACCACTATCGGGCCTGTCACCTGGGCGGTGGTGGGTTTTCCAGTCCTGTGGGTGCGCTCCACCTCAATCTCCCTGTGGTCCATCTTCAATTTCTCAGAGATTATTTCTCTCACTTTGTCCTCAGACTCCGTCCAGGTCTCATGTGGAGATTCTGCAATTCCGTCCACAACCATGTTGTTACGCCTTGATTGTCCCTCTGATTTATCCGTTATTGTTATCATGGATTCACACACAGAACTGAGTCCTCTCTCAATGACTTACAGATTGCTGTAATCTTGCCGTTCTCCTGTTTCAACTCATCGAGCTGACCCTGGAAGAACTGCAAACTGTTCTATAGGTCCTGGACCATCCATTATTTTATTAGTCGAATCCACCAGTACTTGTTGTTGTAATAACTACTCATTTTGTTTGTTTATAAGATCCTTCACGTGTGATAGAGAGACACCACTGTCCTCGACAACGGTACTCCTGCCGGCTTTGGTCTTTGTCATGGTAGCTAGCAACGTAGGTTACGCTGTTACACCTCGCAGTTCCAGACAGGGCAGGTCACAGGGAAGATTGAAAACAACAAACAGCAGGGATCTAGACAGCCACAAACCCGGGACAATCCACAGTCCCAGCCACAATGGCTAATCGCGTTGCAGGCTGCGTTCAAGCCCTCAAGAAAAACCCGCTAGCTTTATATGCTGCTAGCTAGCAGCTAGGCTAGCTGAAACTCCAAATAGCTCGTCAGACCCATCCTTGAATCGGGCAGGATCACTGGACAGAGACTAGCAATCTGTACCGATCCCGGCAGTCTGAGTCGGGTCCTGTCTGTGGACTCCAGTTTTTCTGCTCGTGATCTCAGTTTCCCGAGGGTTCTGGAACGCTCCGGGGTGCTCTCTTGAGTTCCGTACTGCATCCCATCAGCAATCTGCACACCTGGTCCTGATCATCACCCTTCTTAGGCTCTGGCCTAACATCCATTCCCCTGCCGGATCGTTAGCCATGAACATCACTCGTCCGGAACCTTCATCCAACCTCTTGCCTGGTGGTCGGCGGCTGCCCGAGCCAATGATTGGATCAACCACTGCACCCCCCAACAACTAATCAACGCCGCCCGCTCTGTTCCCTGGATTATTCAGCATCACTCTTGACTTTGTAAATAAACACTCACCTTCGTTTCAACTTACCTTGTCCTGGTCTGCTTCTGGGTTCTGGCTTTGTAACTCTTGACAGAACGATCCGGCCAGTAATGAACCCAGCGGACCTGGACTCTGTTCGCCATGCCATTACCCATCAGGAGAAGATGTTGGGCCATCATAGCACGGAGCTACAGGAGATCGCTGTTAGCAGTTCGGAACCTTTCTACCGGTCTGACGGAGGTCCAGAACCAGCGCAAGTTTCCGGTGGAGGATCCACTACCGGTTTCACCCATCTCGCCTGCCGCGTCTGGAGCTGTGTCCTTCCGTGAGCTCCAAGGTTCCGACGCCGGATAAATATGAGGGGAGCTGGGAAGATGCCGTTCTTTCCTTATGCAGTGTGGGTTAGTGTTCGATCTACAGCCCTAGCTCTTATGCCACAGACAAGGCTAGGATAGCCTTTGTGATTGAGTTGCTGCGTGGTCGGCGCTGAGTGGGCTTCAGCCGTTTGGGAACGACAAGACCCCTGCATGGCTTCATACCAGGGGTTCACGGCCGAGATGAGGAAGCTCTTCGACCATTCCGTCCGAGGGAGGGACGCAGCTAGGCGCCTGTTTTCGCTTCACCAAGGAACTCGCAGCGTGGCCGACTTGTGATCGAGTTCAAGACGTTGGCTGTGGAGAGTGGGTGGAATGAGGAGTCTCTGCAAAGCGGCCTTTTACCAGGGTCTGCTTCGGAGCAGCTCAAGGATGAGTTGATCTCCTATCCGAGCCTAGTGACCTGGACAGCTTGGTAGCCCTTGTCTATTCGGGTGGATAATCGAGTCCGTGAGCGAAGGAGGGAGAAGGCAATGGGGTCCGTCCAATCGATCAGCTTCTCAGGTTCCAGTCGGGTCGGGATTGGACCAGAATACGTCGATCATCGTCCACCACACAGGATTAGTGGAGAGGTCCTGTCTCTCCGATTCTGAACCAATGCAAGTAGGGCGGCACGGGTTAACCAAGGAGGAACGCCAACTCAGACGTAGGACTAACTGTTGCCTCTACTGTGGTGGTTCGGGGACATTACCTCGCCACCTGTTACCCGGCTGGTCGTCAAACTGCGCGGCTCGTAAAGTTGGGAGGACTTTTAGCGAGCCAGTTTCGACCTCTCAATACCTCTGTCAGACCCGTTTCCCGGCTACCCTTGTGAACAGGAATCAGAGCTTAGCGGGTATTAACGCTTTTACTCGATTCAGGTGCCGATGGGCTTTTTTTCTTGATGCCGAGTTGGTGGAACAGCTGGGGGCTTTCCAAGGAGCAATTGCCGGAAGCCATTGAAGCGACCACTCTGAACGGCAGTAGTCTGGCACGTATCACGATGAGGACTGAACCGGTTAAGATGCTGTTGTCGGGGGAATCATTCGGAGATCGATTTCATTCTTCATTCTGCCGTCTTCCCATGTTCCTCTGGTCCTTGGATACCCCTGGCTGAAGGAACACAATCCCGAGCTCGATTGGGTGACGGGCAAGGTAACGAGTTGGAGCCTTGATTGTCATGCTAGCACTGTCTCAAGACTGCCCCTGTCCCCATTCGGTTCCCAGTCAGGTGATTGAGGCTAAACCCCCAGATTTGTCCCTGGTTCCCGAGACATATCACGATTTGGGGAAGTGTTCAGTAAGCAGAAGGCTCTGTCACTCCCCTCCCCACCGACCATATGATTGTGCCATCAACCTGTTCCCTGGAGCTGTCTACCCCAAGGGAAGGTTATACAGTATCTCCGCCCTGAACGTGAGGCTTTGAGACCTACATCAAGGGTCCCTAGCTGCTGGTCTCGTTCGTCCCTCAATCATCACCCCTGGGGGCTAGGATTCTTCTTTGTGGGTAAGAAGGATGGCTCTCTTCGACCGTGTATTGATTATCGGGGGGTTGAATGACATCACGGTCAAGAACAAGTATCCCCCTGCCCTTGATGAGTTCTGCCTTCGACTCCTTGCAGGGTGCTACGGTGTTCACCAAGCTAGACCTACGCAATGCGTATCATGGTCCGGATCAGAGAGGGAGACGAGTGGTTGGCGGGTTTCAGCCACACCGATGGGTCACTTCGGTATCAGGTGATGCCGTTTGGACTGACCAATGCTCCGAGAGCGGTATTCCAGAGTATGGTGAACGACGTCCTGAGAGATATGATCGGTCTCTTTGTGTTTGTTTACCTGGATGACATTCTGATCTTCTCGCAAGGAACCTTCCGACCACGTCCAGCATGTCCGGGCAGGTTCTGCAGCGATTGTTGGAGAAATTCGCCTGTTCGTGAAGGCCGAGAAGTGCGAGTTTCCTTCCCACACGACATCCTTTCTCGGGTACATCATCTCCAGGGGGAGATTAGGATGGACCAGGAGAAGGTTAGAGCCGGTTCTGGAATGGGCCCAGCCCGTGTCACGAGATTGCAGCTCCAGAGATTTTTGGGGTTTGCGAATTTCTACCGCAGATTCATCCGGGGATTACAGCCGTGGGCCGCTCCGTTAACTGCCTTGACTTCCAGTATCAGGAGCTTCAAGTGGAATCCGGAGGCGGATCGAGCGTTTCTGGATTTGAAGAGGCGATTCACCAACGCACCGATTCTCTCTCAACCGGACACGGCCCGTCAGTTCGTCGTTGAAGTGGACGCGTTCTGATGTGGGAGTTGGCGCCATCCTGTCGCAGCGATGCTCCGCGGACAGTAAACTCCATCCCCTGCGCCTACTACTCTCGTCGCCTTTCGCCTGCGGAGAGGAATTACGATGTGGGTAACCGGGAGCTTCTCGCGGTGAAACTTGCCTTGGAGTAGTGGCAGCCACTGGTTGAGGGGCGGAGCAACCGTTTATTGTCTGGACTGACCACAAGAATCTTGCCCCTATACGTGCAATCGGCTAGACGTCTCAACTCCCGTCAGGCCAGGTGGTCGTTGTTTTTCGGACGATTCAATTTTTTCCCTGACGTTCCGACCTGGATCTAAGAACGGCAAGGCGGACGCCTTGTCTCGGATGTTCTCCAAGACGGAGGAGAGTGGGTCCAAGACCGAGACAACTTCTCCCCCGGAACTGCGTCGTGGGAGCTGTTAGGTGGAAGATTGAGGAGGGAGGTGATGGCGGCCTCGACGCAGCCCGGTCGTAACGGTCTACCCGGTGGGTTGTTTGTGCCTGAGTCGGTTCGTCCTGCGGTCCTCAAATGGTCCCACGCCAGCAAAGATGGCTTGTCACCCTGGCGTGGCTCGGACGATGGCGTTTCTTCGCAGACGTTTTGGTGGCCTGCCATGGCCGAGATACTCGGGGTTATGTTGCTGCCTGTCCAGTGTTGTGCGCAGAATAAGAGTACCAATTCGGCCCAGCCCTGGACTACTTCACCCCCTTCCTATTCCCCGGCGACCATGGTCGCATCTGGCCCTGGACTTTGTCACTGGGTTGCCCGTTTCTGAGGGAAACACGGTCGTTCTGACTATCGTGGACAGATTCAGCAAGTTCGCCCACTTTGTGCCTATTGCCAAGCTTCCCTCGCCTCGGAGACGTCCGAGATCCTGGTTAGGGAGGTTTTCAGGGTCCACGGTTTGCCCAGTGATATCGTTTCCGACCGTGCCCCTCAGTTTACTACTCTGCTATCTGGAAGTCCTTCTGTTTGGCCATTGGAGCTACAGTCAGTCTCACATCTGGTTTCACCCCCAATCTAATGGTCAGGCGGAGAGAGCAACCAGAAGATGGAATCCACGCTACGCTGCCTGGCCTCTTCCAACCCCACCTCCTGGGTCTCTCAGTTGCCTTGGGTTGAGTATGCCCACAATACTCTCCCCTACATCTGCCACTGGGATGTCTCCCTTCCAGTGCCTGTATGGCTACCAACCTCCCTTGTTCCCTTCTCAGGAGAAGGAGCTCTCAGTGCCTTCTGTTCAGGCCCATATTCGGCCGTTGCCACCGGACCTGGCATCGGGCCAGAAAAGAGCACTCCTTAGAGTTTTGGACCGTTCAGCTCCAGGCAAATCGTCGCCGGATCCCCCGCTCCCACCTATACCATCGGAGATAGGGGTCTGGTTGGCCACCACGGGATCTTCCTTTACGGGACTGAGTCTAGGAAGTTGTTACCGAAGTTCATTGGTCTCGTTTGTGGTGGAGAAGGTGATCAATCCAGTGGCAGTTCGACTCGAACTACCGAGGACGCTCAGAGTCCATCCCACCTTTCATGTCTCCTGCCTCAAGCCTGTTTTCCTCAGTCCTCTGTTGCCTCCCTCCGCCTCCTCCTCCTCCTCCTCGGATGATCGGAGGTGGTCCTGCCCACACGGTGCGACGCATCATGGATTCAGACGGCGGGGCCGGGTTTTCCAGTATCTCGTGGACTGGGAGGGGTATGGTCCTGAAGAGAGGAGTTGGATTCCGCGGCGACATGGATCCTAGATGCTGACCTCATTCGTGACTTCTACCGCCTCCATCCTGGCGCATCCGGGGAGTCCGCCCGGTGGCGTTGCGGTCGGAGGGGGGGCACTGTAACCGATCCCGGCAGTCTGAGTGGTCCTGTCTGTGGACTAGTTTTTCTGCCTCGTGATCTCCAGTTTCCCGAGTTCTGGAACGCTCCCGGGGAGAGCTCTCTTCAGAGTTCCGCACCTGCATCCCATCAGCAATCTGCACACCTGGTCCTGATCATCACCCTTCTTAGGCTCTGGCCTAACATCCATTCCCTGCCGGATGGGTGTAGCCATGAACATGTCCTTTCGTCCGGGAACCTTCATCCAACCTCTGCCTGGTGGTCGGCGGCCGCCGGAGAAGATTGGATCCAACCACTGCACCCCCAACAACTAATCAACGCCGCCCCGCTCTGTTCCCTGGATTATTCAGCATCACTCTTGACTTTGTAAATAAACACTCACCTTCGTTTCAACTTACCTTGTCCTGGTCTGCTTCTGGGTTCTGGCTTTGTAACTCGTGACAC
>NW_025539625.1:0-12116 GCF_020615455.1 Coregonus clupeaformis | reverse complement strand
AGTGTGTTTGAGGGTTTAGAAGATGTGGTTAGTGTGTGTGTGTGTTTAGTGTGTGTGTAGGTGGATGGAGGCCCTAATCAGGTCCACAGAGACTGGTGGGAGGGTGGAGGGTTGGAGTCTCGGAAGATGGAAGGTTGGGGGGGAGGGACACACCTTGTCAGCTAAAACATATCAGACAAAATAAAGTGTTCTTATTGGGTTACTGTCAAATCTGGGAGAGGAGATATTAGATTTAAAATGTCTGGGGCCTTACATTGTTGGCCTTGTGATTTTCTCTATGTTGGTATGGGCCCTTTGTGATGAGGTGGTGTTAAAGGAGTCAAGCGCAGGAGGGTAAATCACAGAATAACAGGCTTTAATCTGCAAAATACAGGTTTATGCAGAAATGCGTCAAACACACTCCAGGGCACAAAACAGGCGCACTGGAAAATACAAGGCACACGGGAAATTCTCCCGTCGATACAAAATAGACGAGCTCCACTAACCTCCACAATAAACAATCACCCACACAGACAAGGAAGCAGAGGGGACACTTATACTAATGAGGGAATAAGGACCAGCTGTGTGTGATTGAAGACAAGACAAATGGAGTGATGATAAATGGATCGGCAGTAGCTAGTAAGCCGGTGACGCCAAAACCTGCCCGAACAAGGAGGGGAGGCAGCCTCGGC
This sequence comes from Coregonus clupeaformis, assembly GCF_020615455.1. Taxonomy (NCBI): domain Eukaryota; kingdom Metazoa; phylum Chordata; class Actinopteri; order Salmoniformes; family Salmonidae; genus Coregonus; species Coregonus clupeaformis. The sequence goes on along the minus strand of NW_025539625.1, from coordinate 11,445 downwards.
GGAAGTCGTGACAGTACCCCCCACTTGACACGCGGCTCCAGCAGCGCGCAGACCCTGGCCTCGGGGACGGCCAGGAGGACGCGGAGCAGGGCGAGCCGGATGGCGACGGTGGAAATCCCGTAACATGGAGGGATTGAGGATATCCCTCCCACTCCACGAGGTACTGAAGGCCCCCCACCCGATGCCTCGAATCCAGGGTGGAACGGACAGAGTACGCCGGGGCCCCCTCAATGTCCAGAGGAGGTGGAGGGACCTCCCGCACCTCAGACTCCTGGAGCGGACCAGCTACCACCGGCCTGAGGAGAGACACATCAAACGAGGGGTTAATACGGTAATCAGGGGGAAGTAATAACCTATAAGTGACCTCGTTGACTCTCCTCAGGACTTTGAACGGCCCCACAAACCGCGGGCTCAGCTTCCGGCTGGGCAGGCGGAGGGGCAGATTCCGTGTCGAGAGCCAAACCCGATCCCCCGGTACAAAGACGGGGGCCTCACTGCGGTGGTGGGCAGCATCCCACGTCTCCTCCGCAAGCCGAAACCAGTCATCCACCGCAGGAGCCTCGGTCTGGCTCTGGTGCCACAACCATTTGGTAACCTAGAACACACTGGAAAGGCGTTAGGTTAGTGGAGGAGTGGCGGAGAGAGTTCTGGGCATATTCTGCCCATGGCAAGAACACGACCACTCCCCCGGCCGGTCCTGGCAGTAGGACCGCAGGAACCTACCCACGTCCTGATTTACCCGTTCCACCTGCCCATTACTCTCGGGGTGGAACCCAGAGGTCAGGCTGACCGAGACCCCCAGACGTTCCATGAACGCCTTCCAGTCCTTGGACGTGAACTGGGGACCTCGGTCAGACACTATATCCTCTGGTACCCCGTAGTGCCGGAAGACGTGTGTAAACAGGGCCTCTGCAGTTTGCAGAGCCGTGGGGAGACCGGGCAGACGAAGGAGGCGGCAGGCTTTAGAAAAGTGGTCCACAACGACCAGGATGTCATCGATGTAGACCACTACACTGCGACCAAGCATGTCCCGAAACACCTCGTTCACAAAGGACTGGAAAACTGAGGGAGCATTCATCAAAACATTGGGCATCACCAGGTATTCATAATGCGCCGTGGTTGTGCTGAATGCTGTCTTCCACTCATCTCCTTCTCGGATACGTACCAGGTTGTACGCACTCCTGAGATCTAATTTGGTGAAGAAGCGCGCCCCATGCATTGATTCAATCACTGAATGAATGAGGGGGAGAGGATAACTAAATCTTATCGTCTCCCTGTTCAGTGGTCGATAATCAATGCACGGGCGCAGACCTCCGTCCTTCTTCTTCACAAAGAAGAAACTCGAGGAGGTGGGTGAAGTGGAGGGACGTATATACCCCTGGCGCAGGGACGCGGTGACATATGTCTCCATAGCCACCGTTTCAGCCTGTGACAAGGGGTATATATGACTCCTGGAAGGTACTGCGTCTACCCGGAGGTTTATCACGCAATCCCCCTCCCGATGAGGTGGTAACTTAGTAGCCTGCGTTTTAGAGAACGCTTGCGCCAGATCGAGGTATTCAGGGGGAATGCGCACGGTGGAGGTACTGTCTGGACTTTCCACCGTGGTTGCACCAACGGACACACCTAGACACATTTGACATTTTTACATTTTAGTCATTTTAGCAGACGCTCTTATCCAGAGCGACTTACAGTTAGTGAGTGCATACATTTTTCATACTGACCCCCCTTGGGAATCGAACCCACAACACTGGCGTTGCAAGCGCCATACTCTACCAACTGAGCTACAGGAGGCCTGACACTCTCGCGACCACCCCGTGAGAACCCTCTGCGGCCATGAGAAGGTGGGGTTGTGGATTGCTAGCCAAGGGATACCTAATACCACAGGGAAAGTAGGAGACTCAATAATGGAAAAAGTAACCTGCTCACAATGAGTCTCCTGGGTAATCATGGTGACTGGTGCAGTAACTAACTTAACCAACCCGGACCCTAATGGTCGACTATCAAGTGCTCTGATGGGGCGTGGAATGGATAGGGGAATCAATGGAATGCCTATACGGTGTGCGAATGCCCTGTCCATAAAGTTCCCAGCTGCGCCTGAATCGACTAGCGCCTTACACTGGGGAACTACCATGTGCTCAGGAAAGGAGATGTGTATTTTACAGTGCGCAGCAGAGGGCTCTGAACGAGTGTGGGTGTTCGATACCTGGGGTGATGTGAGAGTGCCCTGCCTGCCGCCTCCAAACCCAGAAGAGCATTGACGAAAACGTGTGGTGAAATGTCCCTTCGCGCCACCAGTGTGGCACTGGCGCTGTTGTCCTCCGCTCTCTCAGCTAGCGGTTCCACCCATCTCCATCGGTTCTGGATCCGAGTCGGCCAGGATGGAAACGGGCAGACCTCTTCCAGGACGTCCTCTGGTTGCCAGCAGGTTGTCCAAACGAATGGCCATGTCCACCAGTTGCGAGAAGGACAACATGGTGTCACGGCAGGCTAGCTCCCGTCGGACGTCCTCTCGCAGATGGCACCGGAAATGGTCGATCAGGGCCCGTTCATTCCACCCGGACCCAGCTGCCAGAGTTTGAAACGCCAATGCGAAGTCCTGCGCAGTCCTCGTCCCCTGCCTCAGGTGGACCAGCCGCTCACCCGCCTCTCGACCCTCGGGCGGGTGATCGAAGAACGCCCGGAAGAGGCGAGCGAACTCCCCGTAATTCTCCAACGCGGCTCCTCCTTCGTTCCACAACGTGCTGGCCCACTCCAGGGCTTTCCCCGAGAGGCAGGAGACAAGGGCGGACACCCTCTCCCGCTCCGATGGGACCGGCCGGATGCTGGAGAAGTAAAGCTCCAGTTGGAGAAGGAATCCTTGGCACAGCGCCGCTGTCCGGTCGAACTCCCGTGGTCGGGATATCAGGATCCCTCCGGGTGCTGGGGTGTAGGTGGCGGGATCCGGTTGGCCAGCTGGTCTCGCCGGATCGGGCTCTCTCCTCTCCAGGCGTTGGACGACCTGAAGAACCCGATCCATCGCTTCACCCAAGCTGGCTAGCATAGTTGAATGCTCCTGGACCCGTTCCACGACTCCAGGCATGCGCGTCTCTCCTGCTGACTCCATAGTGGGTGGGTGATTCTGTGATTAGGTGGTGTTGAAGGAGTCAGGCGCAGGAGGGTAAATCACAGAGTAACAGGCTTTAATCCGCAAAATACAGGTTTACGCAGAAATGCGTCAAAACCCAATCCAGGCGCACTGGAAAATACAAGGCACACAGGAAATACTCCCGTCGATACAAAATACACGAGCTCCACTGAGCTTCACTAACCTCCACAATAAACAATCACCCACCCAGACAAGGAAGCAGAGGGAACACTTATACAATGACTAATTAGGGAATAAGGACCAGGTGTGTGTGATTGAAGACAAGACAAATGGAGTGATGATAAATGGATCGGCAGTAGCTAGTAAGCCGGTGACGCCGAATGCCGAAACCTGCCCGAACAAGGAGGGGAGGCAGCCTCGGCGGAAGTCGTGACAGCCCTTGACATATTGCGACTTTGCAGAGGCACAATATATACACAAAAGTATGTGGACATCCCTTCAAATTAGTGGATTCGGCTATTTCAGCCATACCCATTGCTGACAGGTGTATAAAATCGAGCACACGGCCATGCAATCTCCATAGACAAACATTGGCAGTAGAATGGCCCGTACTGAAGAGCTCAGCGTGCCACCTTTCCAACAAGTCAGTACGTCAAATCTCTGCCCTGCTAAAGCTGCCCTGGTCAACTGTAAGTGCTGTTATTGTGAAGTGGAAACGTCTAGGAGCGACAACGGCTCAGCTGCGAAGTGGTAGGCCACACAAGCTCACAGATCGGTACCGACGAGTGCTGAAGCACGTAGCGCGTACAAATCGTCCTGTCCTCGGTTGGAACACTCACTACTGAGTTCCAAACTGCCTCTGGAAGCAACGTCAGCACAAGAACTGTTCGTTGGGAGCTTCATGAAATGGGTTTCCATGGCTGAGCAGCCGCACACAAGCCTAAGATCACCATGTGCAATGCCAAGCATCGGCTGGAGTGGTGTAAAGCTCGCCACCATTGTACTCTGGAGCAGTGGAAACACGTTCTCTGGAGTGATGAATCATGCTTCACCATCTGGCAGTCCGACGGACAATTCTGGGATTAGCGGAAGCCAGGAAAACGCTACCTGCCCTAATGCATAGTGCCAACTGTAATGTTTGATGGAGGAGGAATAATGGTCTGGGGCTGTTTTTCATGGTTTGGGCTAGGCCCCTTAGTTCCAGTGAATGGAAATCTTAACGCTACAGCATACAAGGACATTGTAGACGATACTGTGATTCCAACTTTGTGGTAACAGTTTGGGGAAGGCCCTTTCCTGTTTCAGCATGACAATACCCCTGTGCACAAAGCGAGGTCCGTACAGAAATGGTTTGTCGAGATCGGTGTGGAAGAACATGACTAGCCTGCACAGAGCCCTGACCTCAACCCAATCGAACACCTTTGGGATGAATTGGAACGCCGACTGCGAGCCAGGCTTAATTGCCCAAAATCAGTGCCCGACCTCACTAATGTGGCTGAATGGAAGCAAGTCCCCGCAGCAATGTTCCAACATCTAGTGGAAAGCCTTCCCAGAAGAGTGGAGGCTGTTATAACATCAAAGGGGGACCAACTCCATATTAATGCCCCTGAGTTTGGAATGAAATGTTCGACGAGCAGGTGTCCACATACTTTAGTTTTTTCCCCCTGAAGAAATGTGTGGTGCAGTGTCTGTGCATGCATATACTGTCAAACGGTGTATCTGTGTGTCTAGGTTTTTGTGTGTAGAATCAAAGTTGGTATCTGCATGTGTGTGTGTGTTGTCTGATTGTTGGTGTGTGTGTGATTACTTCTGTGGCTGTGTGGGTGGAAGATTTATCCCAGTTGCTCCATGGTACTTCATTATTGTCTGGCTTTGAGAGGGCAGCATCTCTAAACAATTTATGAAAGACACCTTTATTGTGCCCTGTAAATTAAAAAAAGAGATTGATCCTCTCTCTCTCTCTTCATCATATACTGTAGAGTCCTACATGGTACATTAAAAGAGCCTGGCTTTACGCTTTACTACGTTTTAAACGGGCATATGTCTAGCCACCTCTGGCACGCATTGCTGAGACAGAAAGGAGCTTTAGGACCCAGACCTTCAGCTGTATGAAGTTCTATCTAAATGAGGTGGACCGTCAGTCTGACTGTAGCTGACTAGGGTTAGTCCAGGCTAGAGTGACTGGGGCCAATCTCCCTGCTTAATTGCACCACTAAGTAACACTCTCCATGTTTAATTCAATGAGTTCTTATTGAGCTGGTTGGGTTTGGAAGACATGGAGACATGGAGATACTGAGATATGGAGTATCGGGGAAAGGATGAGAAGAGGGATTCTCTGTGGCTATACCTGCGTGGAGAAATGCTGCATTTCGATCCAATGAGACTTCTGGCTGTAGGAAGGGGGATCCTTGGGCCTGAAGCGGGCACCAACACATCCAGATCAGTTGGAGGGAAAATCTAGAACAACACAAGAATACTATTGAGAGTATATCATAGTGAGACAAGAATGCTATTGAAGATAAACAGTACAATGAGGTGCTTAATGTGGTGTTACTGTTACAAAAGAGGTACAAGTAAATGTGTGTGTATGTGTGTGTTTCCTCTAGGTGGTCCTGGTTGTCATGGTGATTTACATAAGGCCACCCCAGGGGAGTCCCATCACAACCATCTCATTCTAACCCCACTCTAATTGGCCAACGAGTCAATCTGCAGCTGGAAGGCGACTCTGTTCACTTCACTGAGGGGTTACAGTTGAGGTGACTGGAAATCACAGAGGAGATGGAACGGAATACAGACGGTACCTCATAGCACAGGAAGAAAGTGTTATCAATTGAAGTCCAAGAGGGGTGTCAAAACTGGACTAAAGTCTGAGATGGTAATTGAACTGAGTGAACATAGAATAGCTACATCTGAGTCAGGCAGGTTGACCCTTCATTTGCTATCATTGTACCATAAGGAGGAGGAAGAGGAAGAGGAGGAGGGGGAAGAGGAGGAGGAGGCAGAGGTGGGAGATGGACAGTGTTATAGTTTTTTTCAATCACTTTGGCGCATGTTTCAGATGTAAGTGGTATATTTTCACAATTCTACTACAAAACTCTAAACTGATAACACTTGTAATGCCCCCGTCTTATGTTCAGAACCTTTGATTGTGCATTCATTGGGGTTTCACACATCGTTCACCCCTGAGTTATTCATGCAAAATCAGTTGTCAGTGAAATACCATGAGAACATTTTGTGTAGTCACCATTACATCACAAAATGATAGGCTCACCATTTAGTCATTTTAAATACCATTTAATCCAATAGCAAGAAATACAAGATATACATTTCAAAAAAAATTTGTTTTTGTGCTGGATAGAAAGAATAACAGGGCTCCAGACTTCGACCATTTAGTCGCATTTTGTGACCCTTTGACTTGGCTGTGTACATTACATTTTTAATTGGTCACACTGGTGCGAGCTGCACATTCTACCTGGTCACCTCAAATCAAAACATCCTATTTTTTGGGAGGATAAAACCATGAATTTATTCAACAGTGAAGTGTATTATCCTCATGATTCCTGTAATAAAAGTGTCTGCCCTGCCGCTGTGCCTGCATGTTTCGCCCGGGCCAGCTGCTGTAATGAGCGAGCCTCTCACACTATCTCTCCCCCCTTGTGTGCCCCTCGTGATTGTATAACATTTCAAAATGCAACTACGGGTAAAAAACACAACTTTGATAGCAACTAGTTGTCCATATTAAAGAGAAGAGGGTCTCAGCTTTCTGTAGGTATCATTTGTATATCTCAATGATCATTATTTAGCTCAAAGCACACTGTTTTACAATCAAGATATGTGATATTGCTTTTAAATATGGAGCGCGCAAAATTGTGCATCAGCCATCGCAAGTGCACTAGGCCTCATTGCAAAGTGGAGGGACATAACTTTTTTTTCTATCCGGTCGGATAAACACTCCAAAACAGCCTACCCAACCACTCAGAGGTGTCCGCATGGTCCTAAAGCACACCCTTGCCTCGTTTTGTATCACATTCCAATTATAAAACTGGGGGGGACAAAAATGCAATTTCAGAATGTGTGGGGGGGACGACGACGACATGTCCCCCCTGATATTAGTGCACATCAAGATGAATGCAAATTCACCTCTATTAAACAGAAAATGTCCAAGCAGGAATACATGCTAAAAAATATGTTGATATGCAACCTGTGGCCATCATTCTTAAATGGAAGAAGTTTGAAACCACTGAGACTCTTCCTAGAGCTGGCCGCCCCGTCCAAACTGAGCAATCGGGGGAGAAGGGCCTTGGTCAGGGAGGTGACCAAGAACCATATGGTCAATCTGACAGAGCTCCAGAGTTCCTCTGTGGAGATGGGAGAACCTTCCAGAAGGACAACCATCTCTGCAGCACTCCACCAATCAGGCCTTTATTGTAGAGTGCCAGACGGAAGCCACTCCTCAGTAAAAGGCACATGACAGCCCGCTTGGAGTTTGCCAAAGGCACCTAAAGGACTCAGACCATAAGAAACAAGATTCTCTGGTCTGATGACACCAATATTGAACTCTTTGGCCTGAATACCAAACGTCACCTCTGGAGGAAACCTGGCACCATTCCTACGATGAAGCATGGTGGTGGCAGCATCATGCTGTGGGGATGTTTTTCAGCGGCAGGGACTGGGAGACTACCCAGGATCGAGGGAAAGATTAATGGAGAAAAGTACAGAGAGATCCTTGATGAAAACCTGCTCCAGAGCGCTCAGGACCTTAGACTGGAGCGAAGGTTCACCTTCCAAAAGGACAATGCCCCTAAACACAGTCAAGACAATTTAGGAGTGGCTTCTGGACAAGTCTCTGAATGTCCTTGAGTGGCCCAACCAGAGCCCGGACTTCAACCCGATCGAACATCTCTGGAGAGACCTGAAAATAGCTGTGCAGCGACGCTCCCCATCCAACCTGACAGAGCTTGGGAGAATGGGAGAATCTCCCCAAATACAGGTGTGCCAAGCTTGTAGCGTCATACCCAAGAAGACTCGAGGCTGTAATCGCTCCAACAAAGTACTGAGTAAAGGGTCTAAAAACGTATGTAAATGCGATATTTCGTATTTATTTAATTAAATTTTTGCAAACATTTCTAAAAACCTGTTTTTGCATTGTCATTATGGGGTATTGTGTGTAGATTGATGAGAACCCCCCCAATGTAATCGATTTTAGAATAAGGCTGTTACGTAACAAAATGTGGGAAAAGTAAAGGGGTCTGAATACATGGTTTCCATGGTTTGATACCGTTCCATTCGCTCTGTTCCGGCCATTATTATGAGCTGTCCTCCCCTCAGCAGCCTACTGTGTGTTAGATGTACCAACTTATTTATTGAATACCATACATCTCAGTAGTCTATTAAACTTCTTAATAAAGCACTGTAAATGACTTTATAAGATGATGACTCAATGTATTTTATTTTGTGACGCTGTGAAAAAAAATAATGGGCTGGTGCCACCAACTGAAAATGTTAGTCTGTAGCCCTGTAGTATATATCATTTTCCAGTTAAGATAATTTCCCATGCAGTATTAGACTATAATTTCACATGACATCTTTCTTAATACTTTGTATGCAAAGGCAGGTTGTCAGCACGATGAGAAATGTGTTAGTCTTACACTTTCATTATCCTTATACAGCACAGTTTTTTTCAATCACTTTGATGCAATCTTCAAAAGTACAGTACTGTAGATGGTACATTATCACAACTCTAAGCACAGAAATGTAAACAGATCATCAAAATGGTGCATGTTTCAAAACTCTAAGCACATTTTCAATTGACTGAGTACAACAAACCAATTCACAGTCACTTGTTCACTGCACCAAATCACACTTTCAATTTGGATACATATTCAATTTATATATCTGCTTTTCACAATGCTATATTCACATTACTTTCCTTGTCATTTGTCAACAATACATTTAACTATCACTTAATCAAAGTGCTCAAAACTGATAACTACTGAATCAAAATTGTATAGTGCCTAGTTTACCTTATGAACACCTTCCTAATATTGAGTTGCACCCCCTTTTGCCTTCAGAGCGGCCTCAATTTGTCGGGGCATAGACTCTACAAGGTGTCGAAAGCGTTTCATAGGGATGCTGGCCCGTGTTGACTCCAATGCTTGTTGGCTGGATGTCCTTTGGGTGGTGGAGCATTCTTGATACACACAGAAAACTGTTGAGCGTGAAAAACCCAGCAGCGTTGCAGTTCTTGACACACTCAAACTGGTGCGCCTGGCACCTACTACCATACCCCGTTCAAAGGCACTTAAATCTTTTGTCTTGCCCATTCAACATCAGAATGGCACACATACACAATCGATGTCTCAATTGTCTCAAGGCTTAAAAATCCTTCTTTAACCTGTCTCCTCCCCTTCATCTACACCGATTTAAGTGGATTTAACAAGTGACATTCTTAAGGGATCATAGCTTTCACCTGGATTCACCTGGTCAGTCTATGTCATGGAAAGAGAAGGTGTTCCTAATGTTTTGTACCATCAGTATAGTTTGATGATTGCTGAACACTATAAAAGTATATATTTGTTCATCTTAAATGTATCAATTGACATCAATTTACGTTGGAAGGTAAAACCAAATCATATATGGATGTGGCTGTAAATACTACATCATCATTCTCCATTAACCAGCGTGCTTCAATAGGACAAAGTAGAATGTGTCACTCTATGTGCTAACATTTGGAATTATAGTGTAGCGTACAATGCACTGCTGAAATACCTGGGTTGTATATAACAATATATTCCACTCGTTATTTGAATTTTATTGATACATTGTAAGCTCATGAATTTGTCAAGCAGAGAGACAGGTGATATTGTATCAGTTGACAAGTCACATCGAAAGGGTGATCTTGAAGAATGCTGCATTGTACTACACCAGTGCTACACCAATATGTTTTTACTGTAGCCTACTGCTACAATACTGCTACAATATTCATTTTTCAGATGATTTGTCCTACGTGTGTACTGTATAAGGATAATGAAACTGTAAGACTGACATATTTCTCTACATGCTCACAACCTGCCATTGGACACAAAAAATATGGTTTGCAAAAACAATGGTAAAAATATGTTTTTCACAATCTGCTATTCCTTCTATTCAGCACTTCAAAAATAAGTTTGAAAAATGTATCTTGTATTTTTTGCTATTGGATTAAAGGTTAGTTAAAATGACTAAATGGTGAGCCTATCATTATCTGATGTATTGGTGACTAAATGAAATGTTCTCATGGTATTTTAAGGAAAACGTTGATTTTGCATGAATGACTCAGGTGTGAAAGATGTGTTCAACTCCAATGAATGCACAATCAAAGGTTCTGAACATAAGACAGGGGGCAATACAATTGTTATCAGTTTAGTGTTTTGTAGTATATATTTTTTTATATACCACTTACATCTTAGACTCCTGAGTGGTGCAGTGGTCTAAGGCACTGCATCGCAGTGCTAACTGTGCCACTAGAGATCCTGGTTCGAATCCAGGCTCTGTCGCAGCCGGCCGTGACCGGGAGACTCATGGTCGGCGCACAATTGGCCCAGCGTCGTCCAGGGTAGGGGAGGGAATGGCCGGCAGGGATGTAACTCAGTTGATAGAGCATGGTGTTTGCAACGCCAGGGTTGTGGGTTCAATTCTCACGGGGGGCCAGTATAAAAAATAAAAAAATAATGTATTCACTAACTGTAAGTCGCTCTGGATAAGAGCGTCTGCTAAATGACTAAAATGTAAATGTAAATGTAATCTGAAAAATCCCAGCTAACACATTTGGTTCCTTGGAAGTTGTGGAAACGTACGTTGTTGGTTTCCCATTGGTTCTGGGAACGAAGCCATAAGTTTCCTGACCGGTAAAACTTAATGTATTTTAAACGTTCTGAGAACAGAAGTGAAAATTTCACCTGTTCTGGGAACGTACATTTTTAGGTTGCAGGGAAGTTCTTAAAACGTTTTATTATGGTTCCCTGAAAGATTTGTGGAAGGTTTTATTAACATTCTGAGAATGGAAATTATAGGTTATTTGAAGGTAATTAAATAACATTCTGATAAACATTCTCTAAATGTTGGGAATGTTTTGAACAAATTGTTTCAATAAGACTTTTAATAACACTACTAGCTTAGTTTGGATGAACTGTTTTGAACTTCAAGCACAGATAAGACACATGTAAATTAATTTGCTTAGCCATTAATCATGCAAACATTTATTTTTTTATATAATGGCACGGCGTCAGTGAGATTTAAACGAATGGTCTTAAATCTAAAATTAAAATATAAGAAATATATAAATATTGGGACAAGCAATGACGGAGTGGTATTGCAAT
>NW_025539624.1:0-12104 GCF_020615455.1 Coregonus clupeaformis | reverse complement strand
CCGGCAGTCTGAGTCGGGTCCTGTCTGTGACTAGTTTTTCTGCTCGTGATCTCCGTCGGGGTTCTGGAGCTCGGGGGGCTCTCTTATTTCCACCTGCATCCCATCAGCAATCTGCACACCTGTCTATCATCACCCTTTTAGGCTCTGGCTATCATCCATTCCCTGCCGGATGCTTACCATACATAGGTTTCGAGTTCTCTTTCTATTAGTTTTGTTATTTTGCACCTTGTTGGTTTGTTGTTTACTTACCTCCGTTTTGTTCCATCTGCAGTCACTCTCGGAACCTTCATCCAACCTCTGCCTGGTGGTCCGTTGCGTCCATCCATTTATCCAACCACTCACCCCAATAATCCCCCCCCCTCTGTTCCTGGATTATTCAGCATCACTCTTGAATTTTATATAACACTCACCTTCGTTTCAACTTACCTTGTCCTGTCTGCTTCTGGGTTCTTTTGTACTTTCTACAACGATCCTCCAGTAATAGACCCAGCGGACCCTGACTCTTTCCCATGCCATTTCCCATCAGGGATGTTGGACAACATCGCATGGCACTACAGGAGATACTTGTCAGTTCGGAACCTTTCTACCGGTCTGGGTCCCCCGCAATTTCCGGTGAGATCCACTCTTTCCCATCTCTCTGAGCTTTCCTTCCCGTGAATTCCGGCGATAATATGGGACTGATGCCGTTCTTTCCTTATGCAGTATGGGTTAGTGTTCGATCTACAGCCTACTCTTATGCCTCAGAGCAAGGCTAGATAGCCTTTGTGATTGAGTTGTGCGTGGTCGAGCGCTGGAGTGGGTTCAGCCGTTTGGGAGCACAAACCCTGCATGCTTCATACCAGGGGTTCCCGCCGATGAAGCTCTTCGACCCATTCCGTCCGAGGGGGGACCAGCTAGCGCCTGTTTTCCTTCCCCAAGGCTCCGTGCTTTTATCGAGTTCAGCGTTGGCTGTGGAAGTGGGTGGAATGGAGTCTCTGCAATCGGCCTTTTACCGGGTCTGTCCAGCTCAAGGATATTATCTCCTATAAACCTAGTGACCTGGACAGCTTGGTAGCCCTTGTCTATTCGGGTGATATCGGTCCGGGAGGAGAGCGAATGGGGGTCCGTCCAATCGATCCGCTTCTCAGTTCCCAGTCGGGTCGGGTGGTGAACACGTCATCTTCTCCACCTCAAAGGATTGTGGGGGGTCCTCTCTCCCGATTCTAACCTGCAAGTGGGACGGCACGGGTTAACCCGTCAACATGGGCTAAACCAACTGCTGCCTCTACTGTGTAGCTCACTTACATCTCCACTTGTTCCGGTGTCGTCAAACTGCCCGTCTCGCTAGTTGACTTTTCTCCTCTTTTTCGTACCCTTGTGAACAGGAATCAGCTTCGATTACGTTTTATCGATTCAGGTCGTTAAGCTTTTCTTATGCTTTAAAGCTGGGTTTCCACAATTGCGGCCTGGCGACCACTCTGAGCGGCATAGTCTCACTATCACGATAGGACTGTTAAATGCTGTTGTCGGGGAATCATTGGAGATGATTTCATTCTTCATTCTACCTCTTCCCATGTTCCTCTGGTCTTGGATACCCCTGGCTGAAGGAACATCAATCCCCTCGTTCGTTGGGTGGCGGAAGGTACCGAGTTGCCTTGATTGTCATGCTAACTTCTCAAACTCCTGTCCCCATTTGGTTCCCAGTCAGGTGATTGAGGCTAAACCCCCAGATTTGTCCCTGGTTCCCGAACCTATCAATTGGTTTCGCTCTTCCTCCCTCCCCACCACATTTTTCATCACCTGTTCCCTGAGCTGTCTACCCAAGGGAAGTTATACATATCTCCCGCCCTGAGCTGAGGCTTTGAACCTACATCAGAGTCCCCTGCTCTGTCTCGTTCGTTCCTGTCATCACCCGGTAGTTCTTCTTTGTGAGTAAAAGGATGGCTCTCTTCGACCGTGTATTGATTATCGGGGGGTTTATACATCACGGTCAGAAGCAATATCCCCTGCCCTTGATGATTCTGCCTTCGACTCCTTACGGGGTCCTCCGGTGTTCACTCGCAAGCTAGACCTCCAATCTATCACATGTCCGGATCGGGGGTGTTGTGGTTTCAATACACCCGATGTCAGTATCGTATTTTTACCATCTCCTATTCCAGATATGGTGGCGTCCTGAGGATATGATCGGGTCTCTTTGTGTTTGTTTACCTGATACATTCTGATCTTCCTCGAAGGAACCTTCCGCCACGTCCAGCATGTCCGGCAGGTTCTGCAGCGATTGTTGGAGAATCGCCTGTTCGCTGAAGCGTTTTCACGCCCCCACACATCCTTTCTCGTTACATCATCTCGGGGAGAGATTAGGATGGACCAGAGAAGGTTAGAGCGAGTTCTGGAATGGCCAGCCCGGTACGAGATTGCAGCTCCAGGATTTTTGGGGTTTCGAATTTCTACCGCAGGTTCAGTCGGGATTACAGCCGTGTGGCCGCTCCGTTAACTGCCTTGACTTCCAGTATCAGGAGCTTCAAGTGGAATCCGGAGGCGGATCGAGCGTTTCTGGATTTGAAGAGGCGATTCACCAACGCACCGATTCTCTCTCAACCGACCACGCCCGTCAGTTCGTCGTTGAAGTGACGCGTCTGATGTGGGAGTTGGCGCCATCCTGTCGCAGCGATGCTCCACGGACAGTAAACTCCATCCCTGCGCCTACTACTCTCCCTTTCGCCTGCGGAGAGGAATTACGATGTGGGTAACCGGGAGCTTCTCGCGGTGAAACTTGCCTTGGAGGAGTAGCGCCACTGGTTGGAGGCGGAGCACCGTTTATTGTCTGGACTGACCACAAGAATCTTGCTACGTGCAATCGGCTAGACGTCTCAACTCCCGTCAGGCCAGGTGGTCGTTGTTTTTCTGACGATTCAATTTTTCCCCTGACGTTCCGACCTGGATCTAAGAACGGCAAAGGCGGACGCCTTGTCTCGGATGTTCTCCAAGACGGAGAGAGTGGGTCCAAGACCGAGACTATTCTCCCCCGGAACTGCGTCGTGGAGCTGTTAGGTGGAAGATTGAGGAGGAGGTGATGGCGGCTCTTGGACGCAGCCCGGTCCCGGTAACGGTCCACCCGGTCGGTTGTTTGTGCCTGAGTCGGTTCGTCCTCGGTCCTCAAATGGTCCCACGCCAGCAAGATGGCTTGTCACCCTGGCGTGGCTCGGACCGATGGCGTTTCTTCGCAGACGTTTTTGGTGGCCTGCCATGGCCGAGGATACTCGGGGTTATGTTGCTGCCTGTCCAGTGTGTGTCGCAGAATAAGAGTACCAATCGACCCAGCTCTGGACTACTTCACCCCCTTCCTATTCCCGGCGACATGGTCGCTTCTGGCCCTGGACTTTGTCACTGGGTTGCCCGCTTCTGAGGGGAACACGGTCGTTCTGACTATCGTGGACAGATTCAGCAAGTTCGCCACTTTGTGCCAATTGCCAAGCTTCCCTCTGCCTCGAGACGTCCGAGATCCTGGTTAGGGAGGTTTTCAGGGTCCACGGGTTGCCCAGTGATATCGTTTCCGACCGTGGTCCTCAGTTTACCTCTGCTGTCTGGAAGTCCTTCTGTTTGGCCATTGGAGCTACAGTCAGTCTCACATCTGGTTTTCACCCCCCAATCTAATGGTCAGGCGGAGAGAGCCAACCAGAAGATGGAATCCACGCTACGCTGCCTGGCCTCTTCCAACCCCACCTCCTGGGTCTCTCAGTTGCCTTGGGTTGAGTATGCCCACAATACTCTCCCTACATCTGCCACTGGGATGTCTCCCCTTCCAGTGCCTGTATGGCTACCAACCTCCCTTGTTCCCTTCTCAGGAGAAGGAGCTCTCAGTGCCTTCTGTTCAGGCCCATATTCGTCGTTGCCACCGGACCTGGCATCGGGCCAGAAAGGCACTCCCTTAGAGTTTCGGACCGGTATCAGCTCCAGGCGAATCCGCCGGATCCCGCTCCCACCTACACCATCGGAGATAGGGTCTGGTTGGCCTACGGAGATCTAGGAAGTTGTTACCGAAGTTCATTGGTCCGTTTGTGGTGGAGAAGGTGATCAATCCGGTGGCAGTTCGACTCAAACTCCCGAGACGCTCAGAGTCCATCCCACCTTTCATGTCTCCTGCCTCAAGCCTGTTTTCCTCAGTCCTCTGTTGCCTCCTCCGCCTCCTCCCCTCCTCCTCGGATGATCGGAGGTGGTCCTGCCTACACGGTGCGACGCATCATGGATTCCAGACGGCGGGGCCGGGGTTTCCAGTATCTCGTGGACTGGGAGGGGTATGGTCCTGAAGAGAGGAGTTGGATTCGCGGCGACAGATCCTAGATGCTGACCTCATCCGTGACTTCTACCGCCTCCATCCTGGCGCTCGGGGAGTCCGCCCGTGGCGTTCGTCGGAGGGGGTACTGTAACGATCCCGGCAGTCTGAGTCGGGTCCTGTCTGTGGACTAGTTTTTCTGCTCGTGATCTCCAGTTTCCCGAGGGTTCTGGAACGCTCCGGGGAGCTCTCTTGATTTCCGCACCTGCATCCCATCAGCAATCTGCACACCTGGTCCTGATCATCACCCTTCTTAGGCTCTGGCCTAACATCCATTCCCTGCCGGATGGGTTAGCCATGAACAGTAGGTTTACCAGAGTATCAGTCTTAGAGCTTCTAGCGTTAGTTTTGTTGTTTTGCACCTTGTTGGTTTGTTGTTTACTTACCTCCGTTTTGTTCCATCTGCAGTCACCCGTCCGGAACCTTCATCCAACCTCTGCCTGGTGGTCGGCGGCTGCCGAGCCATGATTGGATCAACCACTGCACCCCCAACAACTAACCAACGCCGCCCGCTCTGTTCCCTGGATTATTCAGCATCACTCTTGAATTTGTAAATAAACACTCACCTTCGTTTCAACTTACCTTGTCCTGGTCTGCTTCTGGGTTCTGGCTTTGTAACTCGTGACATCCATTGTGAAATAAAATGCCATTCCATACTATACTTTAGTTGAGAAGCCAACTACTTCAAAAACACAATGTAAACAATGATGGACTGGCTGGCATAGCTTTTAACGACCAATATTGTCCTAATGGTGATGCACCTTTACACATTTAAATCAGCCCAAGGCCTGCCTTGACGTGCCAGAAAATGCATCAGGTCAACAAATAATACGTATAAATACAGTAAAGTACACACACTAAGGGTAACAAAATTAGTTTTATTTTCAATTATTGCATTGGAATATCATTTATTTCAAATTGACCCCTACCCTGATGCCTAAATCCAACACTTAAATGAAATTGAGGATCCCACTGCACTCAATGCATTATGATTCGGTTCCACAGGCTATCCAATTCACGTTCATTTCTTTTTTAAATTAAATATATTTTGTATGAATATACAGTGGGGAGAACAAGTATTTCATACACTGCCGATTTTGCAGGTTTTCCTACTTACAAAGCATGTAGAGGTCTGTAATTTTTTATCATAGGTACACTTCAACTGTGAGAGACGGAATCTAAAATAAAAATCCAGAAAATCACATTGTATGATTTTTAAGTAATTAATTTTCATTTTATATTGCATGACATAAGTATTTGATCACCTACCAACCAGTAAGAATTCCGGCTCTCACAGACCTGTTAGTTTTTCTTTAAAAGCCCTCCTGTTCTCCACTCATTACATGTATTACTGCACCTGTTTGAACTCGTTACCTGTATAAAAGACACCTGTCCACACACTCAATCAAACAGACTCCAACCTCTCCACAATGGCCAAGACCAGAGAGCTGTGTAAGGACATCAGGGATAAAATTGTAGACCTGCACAAGGCTGGGATGGGCTACAGGACAATAGGCAAGCAGCTTGGTGAGAAGGCAACAACTGTTGGCGCAATTATTAGAAAATGGAAGAAGTTCAAGATGACGTCAATCACCCTCGGTCTGGGGGCTCCATGCAAGATCTCACCTCGTGGGGCATCAATGATCATGAGGAAGGTAGAGGGATCAGCCCAGAACTACACGGCAGGACCTGGTCAATGACCTGAAGAGAGCTGGGACCACAGTCTCAAAGAAAACCATTAGTAACGCACTATGCCGTCATGGATTAAAATCCTGCAGCGCACGCAAAGGTCCCCCTGCTCAAGCCAGCGCATGTCCAGGCCCGTCTGAAGTTTGCCAATGACCATCTGGATGATCCAGAGGAGGAATGGGAGAAGGTCATGTGGTCTGATGAGACAAAATAGGCTTTTGGTCTAAACTCCACTCGCCCGTGTTTGGAGGAAGAAGAAGGATGAGTACAACCCCAAAGAACACCATCCCAACCGTGAAGCATGGAGGTGGGAAACATCATTCTTTGGGGATGCTTTTCTGCAAAGGGGACAGGACGACTGCACCGTATTGAGGGGAGGATGGATGGGGCCATGTATCGCGAGATCTTGACCAACAACCTCCTTCCCTCAGTAAGAGCATTGAAGATGGGTCGTGGCTGGGTCTTCCAGCATGACAACGACCCGAAACACACAGCCAGGGCAACTAAGGAGTGGCTCCGTAAGAAGCATCTCAAGGTCCACAGCCAGGGCAACTAAGGAGTGGCTACGTAAGAAGCATCTCAAGGTCCTGGAGTGGCCTGGCCAGTCTCCAGACCTGAACCCAATAGAAAATCTTTGGAGGGAGCTGAAAGTCCGTATTGCCCAGCGACAGCCCCGAAACCTGAAGGATCTGGAGAAGGTCTGTATGGAGGAGTGGGCCAAAATCCCTGCTGCAGTGTGTGCAAACCTGGTCAAGACCTACAGGAAACGTATGATCTCTGTAATTGCAAACAAAGGTTTCTATACCAAATATTAAGTTCTGCTTTTCTGAAGTATCAAATACTTATGTCATGCAATAAAATGCAAATGAATTACTTAAAGATCATACAATGTGATTTTCTGGATTTTTGTTTTAGATTCCGTCTCTCACAGTTGAAGTGTACCTATGATAAAAATACAGACCTCTACATGCTTTGTAAGTAGGGAAAACCTGCAAAATCGGCAGTGTATCAAATACTTGTTCTCCCCACTGTATATATATTTTTAGGGGGTAGAACAGAAGCTTTAATATTGCAGATAGATTGTAACTTCCATCAATGTAATTGTCTGCATCACTTCCAATCCCCATATATTTTTATTCTCGCAAATATATATATATATATATATATATATATATATATATATATATACACATACATATACACTGTGATGTCACGAGAGGCTACACAGCTTTCAGCGGGATTGCTCAAGTAGTGCAAGGAGACCAGGTTCAACCAAAACAAGGATTTTATTAAAGGTCTTGGGAAAACTAACGAAAGTATAACACAATTCTGTTCTCTGGTGGCTCTTAAGGGTTAACAGTTCAGGGATGTCTCTTCCACATCCAAAATCATAACTCTCCTCGCTCAAATAACTTTTCCCCAGCCTTACTGTATTCCACGTTGCAGCTAGTGGCCAACCCAGCAAAACGTCCTTCAATGTCCCACACGTATTTCCCACAGGTGCATATATCCAAAGGTGAGTATTTCCCAAAGGTAAGTATCTCCAAATCCTTGTATTCCTCATGGAAGTGGACGTGCAGCACTCTTGTCCTCCAGAGGCCCAGCTTGGAGACTGTCTCTTCACCCCCACACACTCTCCCTCAGTGTGTCTCTTCCCTTCCCAAACCTTCAGCTCATCAGCTCCTCATTTGTTTCCAGCTGCGTGGGAAGATTGGCCATAGAGGGGTGGAGTTCCGACCATACCAGCAGATGGAGCCATAGCTGTCTGGGTTTGCAGCCACCTCAGGGGATGTAACGTCCCTCAGGACACAGCCTCTCGTGACATCACACATCCCCCTCCTCGGGACCGACGTCCTCCGTGGGTAAAAGGCAGCGAAGAAGGCATCACGCCGGAGAGGGCGTCCGCATTGCCGTGGTGCTTGCCAGCCTGCTCTCTCTTCAACTCCTCCACCTCTAGGACCAGGGACTCAGCCTCCTGTTGTCTCTCTCTTGAGTTTCTTACTGAACGCATCAGCCTTGGTTTTAGCAGAGTTTAGCTTCTGTTGAGCAGCTTTCAGTTCCTTCTCTCTCTTTGCCTCCGCATTCTTCATCTTGTTCTCCAACACCTTTCTTCTCCTCTGCCTTCTTCTGGACCTCCTTACTACTGCGCAGGGTCTCCTCACACCTCCTCGATGGTCCTGCGCAGCCTCTCCAGCTCCTCCTGTTGCTTATGGAAGGAGCTCTGTTGGAGTTTAGCCTGGAGGATATCTAACTCTTCTGTCTTCATGTCTAACTGTTGCTTTAACAAACGATACCTCTCAGCGGTCCCCTTCAGACCAGACAGTTCTTTGTCCAGATTCTGTAGCTCCGTCTCTGTGTCGGTCTGGGCATCCTGCCATCCCTATCAGAGCCCGGGCGGGAGTGAGTAATTCGGAGGATTGCACCGAGAGCCTTCCCAGGATGAGTCTTGCCTCTCCGTTTCCGAGGTACTCGGGTTATCCTCTCCTGAGACTCTCTCCAGAGTGGGTAAAAACTGGGCAGTCTCGTCCAATTAGGACAGGGACGGGGAGGAATCAACCACCCCCGCCGTCGTGTGTATGGTTCCCCGTGTGCTGGTCATTGTAAGTTCAGTAATGGGGTATTCTCTGGTGTCCCCATGGACACAGGAAACTGGGAGGACTTTCCCCGGGTCAGACACGTTGGGCCCACCAAATCCTTACGCACCAGGGGTGGCCCAGGCTACAGAATCCAGTAAGGCCTCCACATCTATGGTGATTCACAGTTACCGGGCAGGTGGGGGGGTCGATCTGGGCCGCCATCTACGACTCCCAAGAGCGAGGCAAAACGGTGTGTGGGTGCTGAGCTGGGAGGACTCCGCAGTGGGCATAGATTCATCGGCTGGTTTCCCACACTGCCAGGAGATATGTCCCATCTCCCCCACACCGGTAACACTGTCGAGTTTCCCCCTCCTGGTGTACTCTTCTTGGACCCGCCTGGTTTCTGGCTCCCCCTGGAGCCGGGATAAGTCCTGACGTGGCTGGGTTCGAGACCTTGGGGTCCCTTTGGACGGGTTCTTCCCATTTGTGGTGGGGCCGCACTCCTGGGGTCTTTTCGGGGGAAGCATTCAGCATCTCCGCTGTGGCCTGGTACTTTTCCACTAGCTTCCACACGGTCAGATCAGCCGTGGTCAAGGCCTGTTGACTGATGAACCGTTTTCTGCCTCCTAAGGCAGGGCGCGTAGGTAACGATCCACCACACTGGCCTCCACCACCGCCGCGCTGCTGTATTCCTCTGCGGATCCAGCCATTTCCTTGCGATTCGGACAAGTTCATGCATCTGCGCCCGAGGAGGTTGGTCTGGTTGGAAGGTCCAGCTGTGAAAGCGCTGGGCCATACCAAACTTTGTGAGTCCATATCTGCTGAGGATCTCAGACTTCAGGGCATCATAGTCGTAACCTGGTCAGGGCCCAGGTCCCGGACAGCATTCAGCGATTCCCGGTTAGAAAGGGGGCTAACAGACCAACCCACTGTTGCTTGGGCCAGGCTTCCCTAGTGGCCGTGGCCTCAAATGCATGCAGGTATGCCTCAATGTCATCGGTAGCTCCCATCTTAGATATAAAGTCACTTGCCTTTATTGGGCGGGTATTTTGGACAACCCTCTGTCTCTGCAACTGCAATTCCTCTGCCTTCAGAAGGTTGGCTTTCTTTTGCTCCTCCAAGAGAGCCACGTTTGCCTGCATCTGGGCTTTGCTGGCCAGCAACAAGGGCTTTCAATATGTCCTCCATTTCAGTCGGCGGGGAGCCTACGGCCAACGGAAAACTGGGTGATCAAACCTTCGGTATCCTCCTCTGACATGCACTATTAACGCTTGAGCGTGCCCGTATTCTCCACCATCTGTGATGTCACGAGAGGCTACACAGCTTTCAGCGGGATTGCTCAAGTAGTGCAAGGAGACCAGGTTCAACCAAAACAAGGATTTTATTAAAGGTCTTGGGAAACTAACGAAAGTATAACACAATTCTGTTCTCTGGTGGCTCTTAAGGGTTAACAGTTCAGGGATGTCTCTTCCACATCCAAAATCATAACTCTCCCTCGCTCAAATAACTTTTCCCCAGCCTTACTGTATTCCACGTTGCAGCTAGTGGCCAACCCAGCAAAACGTCCTTCCAAATGTCCCACACGTATTTCCACAGGTGCATACAGTGGGGAAAAAAAGTATTTAGTCAGCCACCAATCGTGCAAGTTCTCCCACTTAAAAAGTTGAGAGAGGCCTGTAATTTTCATCATAGGTACACGTCAACTATGACAGACAAATTGAGAGAAAAAAATCCAGAAAATCACATTGTAGGATTTTTAATGAATTTATTTGCAAATTATGGTGGAAAATAAGTATTTGGTCACCTACAAACAAGCAAGATTTCTGGCTCTCACAGACCTGTAACTTCTTCTTTAAGAGGCTCCTCTGTCCTCCACTCTTACCTGTATTAATGGCACCTGTTTGAACTTGTTATCAGTATAAAAGACACCTGTCCACAACCTCAAAACAGTCACACTCCAAACTCCACTATGGCCAAGACCAAAGAGCTGTCAAAGGACACCAGAAACAAAATTGTAGACCTGCACCAGGCTGGGAAGACTGAATCTGCAATAGGTAAGCAGCTTGGTTTGAAGAAATCAACTGTGGGAGCAATTATTAGGAAATGGAAGACATACAAGACCACTGATAATCTCCCTCGATCTGGGGCTCCACGCAAGATCTCACCCCGTGGGATCAAAATGATCACAAGAACGGTGAGCAAAAAATCCCAGAACCACACGGGGGGACCTAGTGAATGACCTGCAGAGAGCTGGGACCAAAGTAAACAAAGCCTACCATCAGTAACACACTACGCCGCTAGGGATTCAAATCCTGCAGTGCAAGACGTGTACCTCCCTGCTTTGGCCAGTACATGTCCAGGCCCGTCTGAAGTTTGCTAGAGTGCATTTGGATGATCCAGAAGAGGATTGGGAGAATGTCATATGGTCAGATGAAACCAAAATATAACTTTTTGGTAAAAACTCAACTCGTCTTGTTTGGAGGACAAAGAATGCTGAGTTGCATCCAAAGAACACCATACCTACTGTGAAGCATGGGGGTGGAAACATCATGCTTTGGGGCTGTTTTTCTGCAAAGGGACCAGGACGACTGATCCGTATAAAGGAAAGAATGAATGGGGCCATGTATCGTGAGATTTTTTGAGTGAAAACCTCCCTTCCATCAGCAAGGGCATTGAAGATGAAACGTGGCTGGGTCTTTCTGCATGACAATGATCCCAACACACCGCCCGGGCAACTAAGGAGTGGCTGCCTTCTCGTCCTGGTGCCTAGCCAGTCTCCAGATCTCAACACCATAGAAAATCTTTGGAGGGAGTTGAAAGTCCTGTGTTGCCCAGCGACAGCCCCAAAACATCACTGCTCTAGAGGAGATCTGCATGGAGGAATGAGCCAAAAATACCAGCAACAGTGTGTGAAAACCTTGTGAAGACTTACAGAAAACGTTTGACCTGTCATTGCCAGCAAAGCTTATATAACAAAGTATTGAGAAACTTTTGTTATTGACCAAATACTTATTTTCCACCATAATTTGCAAATAAATTCATAAAAAATCCTACAATTTGATTTTCTGGATTTTTTTTCCTAATTTTGTCTGTCATAGTTGACGTGTACCTATGATGACAATTACAGGACTCTCTCATCTTTTTATGTGGGAGAACTTGCACAATTGGTGGCTGACTAAATACTTTTTTCCCCCACTGTATATCCAAAGGTGAGTATTTCCCAAAGGTAAGTATCTCCAAATCCTTGTATTCCTCATGGAAGTGGACGTGCAGCACTCTTGTCCTCCAGAGGGCCCAGCTTGGAGACTGTCTCTTCACCCCCCACACACTCTCCCTCAGTGTGTCTCTTCCCTTCCCAAACCTTCAGCTCATCAGCTCCTCATTTGTTTCAGCTGCGTGGGAAGATTGGCCATAGAGGGGTGGAGTTCCCGACCATACCAGCAGATGGAGCCATAGCTGTCTGGGTTGCAGCTCACCTCAGGGGGATGTAACGTCCCTCCAGGACACAGCCTCTCGTGACATCACAA
>NW_025539623.1:0-12130 GCF_020615455.1 Coregonus clupeaformis | reverse complement strand
GAGTGGCATTTTCTTCACTGCATCTCAGTTTGCGCGTCACTACAGCCTGAGGTTCGATCCACTGTTCACTAACCGCCGTGGCCGGGTCCCATATGCCTTCATTCGTCGTCCGGTTGGAGGTTTGGCTGGTTTTCTTGCTCCCCGCGACTCTCGCGACTCCTTGTGTTGGACAGGCGCTTGCAGGCGCCATCTCATTATTTTCTTCGACACATTGTTTCACTGTTCGTTCGGGGTTTTGCGGTTTGGTGGGTTATGTTTGGTTTCGCATGACTTACCTTCGCCTCTCTAGCCACGTTGGGGAGTTGCAGTGATAACAATCTATTGGATGAGTTATATCACATTGGGAAAAATAAATTACAACAACAAATTATCATTTAAAAAAAAATTACCTACAATACTGAATTTTGATAATAAAAATTTGTTTTATGTTCAAATACCTCTCCAGTCAGTAGTATAATCACATATCCTATTTCCTTCTTAAGTTTGCTTCTACATTTCCTAATGTTTTGCTTAATGTTAATATAGCATTTTAAAAAGTTGTCTGGCTACACCGAGGAAAGTAGCTACACATCAGTCAAAGTGCTGTCTGCTAATAGAATGCCCTTTCATGAATTGTGCAACTGAAGCTAATATGCGGTCTTATAACCAGCAATTAAATATTAATCTGGTTTCCAAAAATAAATATTTCTTTTTTATATTTTTATTGTGTGAAAAACAAAAATTCTGCGTTCGGATCTAAGTTTAGCTATTTATCTCAGTGGCTGAAATAATGGTGACAGGGCATCATATTGTGTTAACTTTCTACTCTGTTTGAAGTCAAAGCGCTTTTGAATTGAGTTATCTCTACAGCTCCACTGCTATCTTTTGATTTCCTTCTTTTTTTCTCTTCTCCAGTTCCCCCCGTCTCTCCTCCCACATCTTCTCCAAGCAGAGCAGGCGGGCCCGTTCCCTACCGATCCAGACCTACACCAGCACACTTACACATCTGCTCCACCAGTAGTGTTCTTCCTTCAGACCAGCATGTGTCAAAATTTTGTTCCATTTGCTCAATGTCTCTCTCTTTCACATACGTATAAATGTCCAAACTCACCAAAAATGACCTTCGGTAGCTCCTACCTATATACAGTCGTGTCAAAGTTTTGAGAATAACAAATATTCTTTTCAGAAGTCTGCTGCCTCAGTTTTTATGATGCAATTGGTGCATATACTCCAGAATGTTATGAAGAGTGATCGATGGGTTATTATTCAAATCCCTCTTTCCATGAAAATTCTTAATCCCCAAAAAACATTTCCACTCATTTCCCCCTGCCACAACCTACATCATTCATATTCTCTAGATTACGGTGATTGTTGTCGAACCTAGAATCACTCTCGTCATGCTGATTATAAATAACACTGTTAAGGGGTGGTACTTGAAATCATTGTTCTTCACTCTGATAACCATGGTTACCTGCAAGGAAACAAGTGCCCTCATCATTGCTTTGCACAAAAAGGGCTTCACAGGCAAGGGTATTGCTGCAAGTAAGATTGCACCTAAATCAATCAATCAATCAATCAATCAATTTTATTTTATATAGCCCTTCTTACATCAGCTAATATCTCAATCTGTACAAACCCACCTAAACCCCAAACAGCTAGTAATCCAGGTGTAGAACACGTAACTAAAAATCCCTAAAAGCCAAAACCTAAAGATAAGCCGTTTTTCTTCTGCTTTTATAACAGAACCATGCCAATGTTCAAAAATGTTCATAAGTACAAGCATGTCAAATAATAATTAATAATCTCAGTTCTTTTCTGCCGATCTTGGGGTTTAAAAGCAGGTCTGACGGTGGTTCCATAACCGGGCAGAACTTTAAACTGAATGCACAAGGCCAGGCGGACTGGGGACAGCAGGAGTCACCACGGCCGGTAGTCCGACGTATTCCTGGCTCAGGTCTCTCAGTTGGCTTTTCATAGCCGATCATTTATTAAGCAGGTCTGACAGGTGGTTTTCGTAGCCCTCAACAGTTAAACTGAATGCACAAGCCAGCCGACTGACAATTCATCATTATCCTGCCATATTCCTAGGCTCGGTTCTCCGAGAGAAAGAGGGCAGGAGAATTCTTAATTCACACAGACACTGGATAAGACAGGAGAAGTACTCCATATAACCAACTAACCCCACCCCCGACCCCTAAACTACTGCAGCATAAATACTGGGAGGCTAGAGAGCGGATTCCGAGCACTGCTGGCCCCATCCGAAGAAACCCCCGCAGGCCCAAACAGGAAATATAACCCCACCCAACTCCCCCCACCACTAGGATTCCCCACCACACAATCCTGAACAGTATACCAGAGTCTCCACCACAGCACAAACCGGGGGTCGCCAGCACAAATCTCATAACTCACCCCTCAAGTGGCGCACCCCAGGGCACGGCATAGCACCATTCTCTCATCATCAATTTTCAATTGTTGTGAAAAAGGCTTTCGGCCACCCAAGAAGTCTCTAGCGCCAACCGTTGATTCAGCTGCGGGATCAGGCACATCACCAGATCCAGAGCTTGCTCAGGAGTGGAGCAGGCAGGTGTGAGTGCATCTGCCCCGCACAGTGGGACTTTTGGAGGATGCTTGGTGTCAGGGCCTCTATAGCCACTTCTCTCAAACATCAGGACACTGATATTCTCTAAAGTACAGGATCACTCTGAGGACTGATAATGTCATTTTTCTCTGATAATCCCCTTTCCGATTGTTTGGGGCATCCGGAAAAATTCCGAGAAACTTCCATCTCCTTTCATCCACGTTAAGCATCCTGAACATTCATGTGTGGGGGTTGCTTCTCAGCCAAGGTGGGCTCACTCACAGATTTTGCCGAAGAACACAGCCATGAATAGAATGGCACCAACACATCCTCCGAGATCAACTTCTCCCACCATCCAAGATCAGTTTGGTGACGAACAATGCCTTTTCCAGCATGATGGAGCACCTTGCCATAAAGGCAGGAAGTGATAACTACAGTGGCTCGGAACAAAACCTACATTTTGCTCCATGCCAAACTCCGCCAACCTTTCCCATTGAGAACTTGTGGTCAATCCTCAAAGGCGGGTGACAAACAAAACCCACAATTTCTGACAAACTCCAAGCATTGATTATGCAGAATGGGCTGCCATCAGTCATGATGTTGCCCAGTGAATTGACAGCATGCCAGGGCGGATTGCAGAGGTCTTGAAAAAGAAGGGTCAACACTGCAAATATTACTCTTTGCATAAACTTAATTAATTGTCAATAAAGCCTTTGACACTTATGGAATGCTTGTAATTATACTTCAGCATACCATATAACATCTGACAAAAATATCTAAAAACACTGACAGCAAACTTTTCTGAAGACCAATACTTGACTCATTCTCGAAACTTTTACCTCCTGTATGTTCTTTATGTTGTTCCCGTCTTTACAATTTGTTTATTTTCGTTTGCACTCGTTAGCATATTTCAGTTAGCTAATTTTATTAGCATTCTTGTAATAACACTCAATGCTTTTTCATTTTTTGGTCCTCGTTGTGTACAATACCGTCAATCGCGGGATGAAGGGGGCGAAATATATAAAATCTGGATACTGCCCAACCCTAATGGAGGTGTGTGTGTGTTTGTTTTGGGGAAATTCCGTTATGATGTTACATTTGCACACAAAATGAAAACAAAATGTCTCACAGAATTACTTATCAACATAATTAAAATGTTAATGTTATATTTTAACCTATAGGGGAGTTAGACACAAAATACAAAATTCTAAGTAATACCACTTTGAATAACGAACCGCAAAACTTTGCGTTATGATGTACGAAGCGAACAGGCATTTTGGAATGAAACATTAGCAAAATTCCTGTGAATCTCAAAGTCTTAGGAAATATTAATACCACTTTGAAATAAGCTTACTACACACAAAACAACAATGATAAAATATAAAAATATCATATACAGTCATTCAAATATTCCCTCTTACTTTTTCCACATTTTGTTACATTACGCCTTATTCAAAAATATATTGTTTTTTTCCTCATCAACCTACCACATCTACATACTGACAACATTTTTATAAATTTTTGCAAATGTATTACAATAAAACAAATATCACATTTATTAACATTCAACCCTTTACTCAGTACTTTGTTGAAACACCTTTGCCAGCGATTACACCTCAAGTCTTCTTGGGTATGGCGCTACAACTTGGCACACCTGTATTTGGGAATTTCTCCCATTCTTCTTTGCAGATCCTCTCCAAGTCTTCGGTTGGATGGGGTTCTTCAATGTTTTATAGACTCAGTGTATACCTCTAAGCCTAATAGGATTATCACCATTTAATTCCCTTGTTTATTTGAGCTTAGCTGACTCATTCCTCCACTCATCCGTTATCATCTGTACTATATCTTACATATTCTTTTGATGTCTTTCCTATGATTAATTTTTAATTTTTATCGTGAAATGTTCAAATTTTTTAAATTGATTATAACCTACCTGTGCACAGGTTTTGCACTTTCGTAACATTTCTTGTCAGATTAAATCCTTCGCTTACCTGCAGTTCCTCCTCCACGGCTTACACAATACAACCCATTGTCACTCTTACTACTTACTCAATAAGTAAACAAACTCAGCATGACTGTTAACGAAAAGTTTCTTATGGATTTTTAATACCTTAATTATATTATATGAATTTATTTAAACTTTTTTCCATTGATCACATCAATCCTCCAGTTAACAAACATGCATGATTGCAGTTCATATGAGGGACTAAGTACACCTGAAATAGATCACACACATACAGAGATAAAGATTGCTGCTAGCTTGTTTGTTAACATAAACGTACTTCGGAAGCAGTAGAAAGGGCATGAACATTTTATCATGATCGGGTTATGCAGTGATGCTGACTAGTGAGTCATTGATCATGTTATAGCATCATCTCGTTCCATCCGTTATGCTTAGAATACTGACAAAAGAGAAAAATTATACATTTATTTACTTTCTCAAATTACATATCATCTTCGTCAAACTCCTACATAACAACCTTTCCTCAAAAACATTACAGATGTGACACTGCCTGTTTAAATCAGCATTGTATCTTCACTAGATTGTAGAATTCTATGCTAGCACTCAATGGACAAAAATGTTTG
Source organism: Coregonus clupeaformis (assembly GCF_020615455.1). Taxonomy (NCBI): domain Eukaryota; kingdom Metazoa; phylum Chordata; class Actinopteri; order Salmoniformes; family Salmonidae; genus Coregonus; species Coregonus clupeaformis. The sequence continues at coordinate 6,987 of NW_025539623.1, read as the reverse complement.
TTTTTCATTAACTCTGTCACCAACAATTAATACCAAAACAGTTCTGTGAGCCATTGCCCAAATATAAAATCTGGTTGACTGAAAATACTTATTTTGAGACTAGCATTCAATTTGGCAAATATAAAGGCCAAATGTAGTCTTTACTTCAAAATACACACATTCAAGGTAAATATGAAAGTAGTTTCATTAGGAAATAAGCTATTTTGTTTTTTCATGCTCAGAGTTACCTTACTGGGATTGTTTTTACTATCCTTTTGGGGACCAGAAGTCCCTCACAAGGATATAAAACATTTGATCCTCACAAATTTTTTTTTTATGGTTATGGTTACAATTTATTTGTTAAAATATAATATTCCATTTCCTTTTATCCAACTTACAGTCTTTCATACATTTTTTGTGTATGGTTCCCGGGAATTAACCCACTACTTTGGCGTTACAAGCGCCATACTCCTACCAGCCTGAGCTACAGAGGGACCACAGGTTTAGGGTTAAGTTAGAGTTAGTTAGGGTTGAAAATGATTTTTATGGGAATCGGTTTTGTGGTCCCCACACGGATATAAAACAAACATGTTTGTGTGTGTTATCACACAATAACTTCCCTTAGGAGGGAGTTATCACCCGATAATCATAAAAATAATCCCCAGGTTTAGGGCCTTACTTTTTATAAAACGGTTGCCATCAGTTTAAAAAAAAATTACACATCTTTTCATTAAAACTTGATGTTAATTTTGAGGGTTCTAAGTTGCTAACCAAACAGCTGGTCGTTAATTATTTTGGGATGGTTTACCGTCGTTCATTCTATTCATTCCATTCTATGCTACAAATCTTGGCATGTTAGCTATCTCAGCAGATGTTCAAATGATGAAGACCAATAAAAAAATGATTAATATTTTTAAATAGGCAACAAGAATTCAGAAATATGATTTGATATAATTATGAATGCAAAAACCACTATTGTAAGTCAATAATATAGTAACAGAGGATGCTAGACTACTTTACTTCTCCTTTCTACTAACTAGCCAACCACTAACACAATCATCCTATTTTTTCGTTTCTATATTGCCATTTCTCTACATTACGAACACCTGATCTTTCCATCATAAAGCTATATCCCTTATTCTCACCTGTTAAATCCACTTCCAATCTATAGGTGAAGGGGGGTTAATTTTTAAGCCTTGAGACAATTAAGTCATGATTTTGTTCCATTCAGAGGGTGAATGCGCAAACCAAATCTTTATGTGCCTTTGAATGGGTATGGAGAGAGGGGGTGCGCCACCGGTTTGAGTGTTCAAAACTCAACGCTGCTGGGTTTTCACCTCAAGTTTCGTGTTATCAAGAATGTCCACCACCCACTACCAGCCAACATGACAGCCAGCTGTGGGAAGCATTGAGTCAACATGACCAGCATCCCTGTGGGGGTCTTTCATGTGTAATCCTTGATGATTTTCTGAGGGCGGGGTCACTCAATATTGGAAGGTGTTCCTAATATTTTGTACAATCAGTGTATCCATTTATAATTCACCTGACTCAGAATTCAGTCTTCCTTTTTATGCAAGGCACGGTATCGCAAAAAAAAATGCAACATGTTGGACAGGTCAGATAAGCACACAGGGAGCTTCAAATTAACCACCTTGTTCGCCAAACCAAATGTTGGCTTAGTATCGAATATTGTCTTGATTTTTTTCAAGATTTTTGTATTACTGGCTCGGCTGTGGGACGGTGAATCTGCATTGATAAATCTAATGAACTGTTAACGGGCATTTCCCTTGGAATCCGGGATTGTGGTTGCTATAACTCCCTGCTATCAGCCAATCCATCCAGATCCAAACAACCTGTTTTATAAATATATTTAACTAGTCTTTTCATGTTTAAATGCTTTGTTCAAGACTCTATTCACCGCACTGAACACCCTCCCAATACTCGCTATTACATTAAATTATTGTTACAATATTCAAATTCGTATTCCCATTTTTTAAAATATCATCTATACACATTGCCGATTTGTTCCGCATCACTGTGTTGTTGTTGCCATCACTAAACAACCTTAAGTACAAAAGCAATTGCTGTGAAGAAATGAGCCTCTTGGTGAACTGAATGAGTCTGGCTGATCAAACAGATCAATTATTAATCTCTCTCTCTCTGTGTCTCTCTCTCTCAGTGTATCTACAGTACCCTATGTATACATCCATCCTATGATTAACTGTGTCTCTGTGATCTTAGGGTTGCCAACTAGGACCAAACTCATTCTGGGATTATATAAAGTCATTAACTTCTACATTTCATTTATTGCTACATTTTCATTTATTAGTTTCATTCAGGCATTAAAAACCTCCGTGCCTAGTTAGGAGGTTGTTCCAGCTGAGCCATTGGGTTCCTTGATAGCCACCCCAACCTTGCTTCCTGCTGTGTAAACCCTGGATATCCCCTTATAATCCATCTTAATGATCCCTCCATCACTGCTCACACCCCTCCCACTCAAGATCCAGCTCCTGGAGACTCGCCTAGTATCCCCCCTAGCTCACAGGCTCCACGGCCCAGGGTCTCAGGGTTGACCTGGATGGATGGATGCTAGCTGGAGACTGGATCAGGGGATGTCTGTGCCAAATCACACTGAGTTCAAAGATCTAATGAATCATGGGTATGTTGGCAACTTGTGGGTTATTTATGTTACCATATAATTTTTATATCTACCCTTTACTTTCAAGCATTCAAAGTCCTTTTAAATAATCTACTTCATACTTTAAAATTCTATATTTAAATCTGTTACTCCAGCCAAAGTATAAAGCAGAATATAGTTAAATGTTCATTGGCAAAAAAGAGATGTCTATTCCTACTGTCTTCACCAACATCTCCCCCTCCTCATAAACATACCCACCCCACAATGTCTGCCTGGGCTGAACATGTGTTCTGGCTCATCAAGCCAGACATGAAACTGTGAGTGGTGTTGGTTAGGTGTATATGTACATGCAGGGACGGAGGTTTCCCAGCATGTCGAATACCCCCACCAACCTTTTATCCCCAATCCGTAATGCTTAAGGGGAACTTCCTTACACATACTTCTCACTTCCCAACTCAGCCTTCCGTTGAGCCCAGATTGGGCTAAAGCCTTATCTGAGCTTCCCACCTATGGAGAAAGGGAGAGAGGGGAGAGTAGGGATGGTGAGAGAGGGAGACATGTGGGGAAGGCACTAGGATGGAGTAAGTGAAAGCACAAGTTTCCTTAAAGGCCCAGTGCAGTCAGCAATGCTGATTATCTATATTTTATATATATTTCCAGACTATGAGGGTTAGAATATACTATAAAATTATGAAAATTATGATAATGCCTTTTTAGTATAGTGGTATTTGAAAAACCACTAAAGGGGGTTGATAACTACTCCCAGACATCCTAGCAAATTGATGAAATTGCTCTTTCTAAAACTATTTTTTTTATTTTTAATTTTAATTGAAAAGAATCACAGTAATACTTATTTTTCCCAATAAAAACATCCCGTTACCCCTAACAATAACTAGATGAGGGAAGTCAACAGACGTCTAGCCATTGATAATGCATTATGAGCTGTTCCTACTATCATACATCGTGGCTAATCCCGCTGATGTCATTCCGGCTGCCACGCCATGTAATAGCTATATCCCGTGATAATCCCCTGAGCATCCACCCGTTGCTGCGGCCTGGGTGTATGGGAGACTCAAGGCTGACTTTAATCATCTATACTTAGCTGGTGGTGTTAGCAATCTTCCACCCATCGCCTTCCACTTTCTTAGGCAAGTATTTACACACACAGCACACCATCACTCCGCCACCATCTTGCTGTCTGTGTGCATCTATATATTTGTTTCATATCATTTCATGTGACATTGTAAATCCGGGATTCCTAGTGTGCAGACTAAAGACCTAATCTTGACTGTTTGTGGTATCAGTGGACTGCTAATCATCCTCTCCCCCTTCCAGTACATTCTATTTCTCAAGTCACAACTTTTATTTCTATCAGCTGCAATTTTAGGTTGATTTTGACATTATACTCTGTCCAAATATCTGCTCAAATATTTTGCATTTAACCAGTGACGGAAATACTTCCCGTTGTCTCCTGGTTTCCTCCTTTTCCCATTTGTTCTTTTGAGTTTAGCTCCTAACCTTCCAGCAGTGCTTTGAGGGTTCATACATTTATTGAAGTTTTCAACAGTTTATGTAATTAATTTCCTGTTTTACAGTTTTGGCAACTATTAAAAAAACTCACTCCTTTCGCTTTTGTGTCCAATAGTTTTTGTGTGACTCCAGGTCCTAAATGTCTTTATTCATTAACAAACTGGTTAATCATTGTTTCCACGTTAATTTTCTTTGTATGTGGAATCTATGTGTAAAATACATTTGATTTGCAAAAGTCATCAACGTAAACAGTTGTTTTTGAGGGTGGAATTTCAACTTCACAGGATTATGTCATCATGTATGCAAATTTTCCACTATACAAAACTTGTTTAAAATATGTATAATTTTTTACCTATTAAAACAGTCACCTTGCATAAAACATCTTAAGTGTTTCCGTTTAAGAGATTTCCCTTAAGAAATAATTTTCCCCTCCTGGATTTTTAGGGCATTCTACTCTCTTTTAGTAGGGCATATGGGTTTTACTAGTTTAAGGCATGTATAGCAGAAAGAGTCTCTGGATTACCATGATTACTGATTCACTGATTCACTGACTGAATGTCTCGGCATCTTGACAAGAGATCGCATTTATTTTGAAAATCGGAAAACGGAACTACACATTCAACAGGAAGCAAATTATTTCAGATATAATAAACATTTCCTTTTTAGTGAAATTGTTCTCCATTTATTTCTATTACTTTTATTTCATTCAAGCTATTACAGAGAGTTTAGCTTACTAATAAACAACAAGTTTGAAGTCTTGTGCATTTTTCCATTATTTAGCTAAAAGTTAAATAGCTAGCTAGCTAGGTGTTAACTGATGTTTTGCTTTTGCAACCAGGAGATTGGAGAAAGCAACATTCACCTCCACAAAAATGCTTTTTAGATTTCTCTTCATACTGAATAACACTTGAGGGCCTCTGTATATCATTTTGCAAAGCCATGTCAACATAAGATTATCCTGATGTTCAAAATTTACCTATCAGATACAACTCACTGTGTCCAGTTTGATGACATGTCATCTATATTTACTGTCCAGAAGGGGGTGCTACACTGTTGTTTTACTATCTATATTCGTTTTCTCAGTCGCTTTGGTGCATTTCTTAGATCAGTCAATTCTTATATATCTGTCTTCACATCATTAAAGCAATTTCTTATTCAACTTTAACAAATTGCAATTGCTTTGTACATATTGCAATTGATAATGTACTTCTTTTCCACATTTTTCAATTGCTCATGTCATGATGTCAAATATAGTAGATGGTTCTCTGTTGAATAGTCTTACCCCTCAAACATCTAGGCATTAGTTCCTTATAAGCTTACATGCAAAATTTTTGAATATTTGTCTAAACTGTCAAAGCATAGTTTACACATTTCTATTCTTTTGTACAAAAACGTAAATTGCTGAATCGGTGCAGGTCAAATTAACCCTCACTCCTTGAAGGAATGTAAAGTGTTAATTCAACCAACAATCAATTATTGTCTAAATTGCTCAAAGGTGCATATCATGAAAGAATCAATTAGCAACATTTAACAGACCACAACACAGAGTTGCAATTTTCCAATAATGGATGGACCAGGAAACAACAGACTCAACATGAGGAGGAAGGGAGCAGGGATGCGTGAGGTGGAAGGCAAAAAACAGAGAAATCAGAAGAGGACATAGTGCGCATATCATACATGGCCCTCTATTTAGACCATGTTGTCAATCTGCTTACAATGGTGCGTCGAGTCACGGAATCCCGTGTCCTCAATATACAAGCGTTCCGAAGAACAAGTTATGTCCACCAATGTACAGTTCCACTGTTACTCATATAACATTATCCATTATACTTCCTACATGCTTCATATTACGTAGTCTATTTATTTCACAGCATACAGAAATATACTCTATACAGATACATACTCACTTATCACCCCCTGTATGTTTTACACATAAAATGTGTGTTCGCATAGTTTTTGTCTATTGAGTGTTCTTTTCCACACTAGACTGCAAGATTACCTCAAACCCGGTGGCAGAGGACGCCTTTTCACACCTCAACAGAGAACCTATTTGCACCATGTCCGAGCAAACATTCTCGGGAAATACAAAACCATTATAGAAAACAACGATGTCTTTAAAACTCATCCATCGGTTTAACATCTCAACCATCGACAGGGTGCACTGCACTGAAACCAGATGAGTATAAAACAGCTATACCTGTACCATTCCAAAGGAATGAGGACAGGGGAGTTAAGAGCTACTACCTATGTACATAAAAAATCTATTAATCAGCAACATTTTATAGTGTTACATAGTACATTAAGCATAAACTGCACACATTTCATTTGCTGTGGAAGAAACATGCAATATATATACATTTTATTCCTCTTCTTAAAAACAAATTCAACTGTATGTTCTGATATATATAAGTGAGTTGAATCATACCCCTCTCACAACTTTGTATCCGTGGATGAGCTTGTCAACCTACCAAATGCAGAAGTAGGAGTCAATATCATTATAATACTGTATTTGCCAGGCCAAGAAATATCACCATGTGTGCTGCTATTTCAGCATGGTGTCCTAACCCATATCCCCCTTTTTACATACAACACCCACATCTACTCTTTTTAACTCTCTACAGGGCTCTCTCATCCTGATGATGGAGGGTCTGTTTAAAGGATTTGCCAAAATATCTATGGTCATTTGTGATAATGTGAGTTTCCATCATCAAACATCATAGGCAATGTTTTGCTACCCACCCGGATGCTCATAAATTCCCCCACCTTATTCACCATCTTGAGGTTCCTTTTTCCAGCATGGAGGTGGAAGGTATACGATCGTCAATTTTGTGTGCTGCTAT
>NW_025539622.1:0-12106 GCF_020615455.1 Coregonus clupeaformis | reverse complement strand
TGAAATTCACGGAGCGCTTTGTACACAAATGTAACTTGGAACCAGTCCAGAACTTCACATCTAAGAGTTTAAAAGCAGAGGAGAAGTCCAAGAAACTGGTGCCAAATAAGAGAGAGTTGTAGCCAATGATTCTTGACGAATATAACTTCTAAATGCCCAACAACTTTAGTTCAACGGTCATCAACCCCATTCAACCCCATCAGAACAGCATGTTTAACTCTATGTAGTGGGATAGAGGAGTTAGTGAGCTGATTTTGGTCAATTCTGAATTCAACTCACTGGATTCAACTCAGGATAACCGTTGAAGGTTGCTTACCTGTTAGCCTTGTACGTTTCTATGGCGACAAATCCTTCAACTCTAAACCTGCTGACTCCACTTTATCTTGAATCAAGTGTCTGAGCTGCGAGATGAGGACCAATCAAATCGTGGGCCTCTGTAGCTCAATTGGTAGAGCACGGCTTGTAACGCCTGTAGGGGTAGTGGGTTCGATCCCGGACCACCCATACGTAAAAATGTATGCACACATGACTGTAAGTCGCTTTGGATAAAAGCGTCTGCTAAATGGCATATTATTATAATATTATTATTAGGCGATTCCACGCCAGGACAGCCCAAAAACAACATAGAAACTTCATTTGGAGGAAGGATGTTTGACATGCTTTTTACATTTATATCAATATCTATATTTTTTATCAGGATGAAACTAGACATTTTAGGCATTTTTTAGACCCTGAGGTCACATGTTGACCATCTGTTTGATGTTCTCGTTCATACAGGAGAGAGACGTGACTATCGTGGATCCTCTGGGGAGCATCAACAACATCCTGATACTGACGAGGCAGAGAAGAGTCTCTCCAGAGCAGAACACCAGATGGTACAGCTTGGTCTGGTCTAGCATACAGCTTGCTCTATCGGGGGCTGGGTTTCTGTAAAGTACTTTATGACAACAGTGACATCAGCATCCATAATGATATGTGTCTGTGTCCCCTCTATATGGTTACCAGGACAACGCAAGCCCTTCCGCCCTCCCAGAGTCCCTGTGTCGTACCTCTCCCAGTAGCACCTTACTGCTGGGTCTGAAGAGGTTGTCTGTGCGGCTGGTGGACTGCAGGAAAACAACGGGGCTGAGTGGAACTGTGAGAGGAGGAGAAGAGAAGAAAGGAGCAGATTTGACTCATCAAAGTAAGTGCTGTAGTTTAGTTTAAACAAATAAAATAGATCTGCCTACTGGTATCTGTTACCAGGACAACCAGCAGAGTTCTGTTAGTTAACATGAATATATACTGGTATCTGTTACCAGGACAACCAGCAGAGTTCTGTTAGTTGACATGAATATACAGTGGGGAAAAAATATATTTAGTCAGCCACCAATTGTGCAAGTTCTCCCACTTAAAAAGATGAGAGAGGCCTGTAATTTTCATCATAGGTACACGTCAACTATGACAGACAAATTGAGGGAAAAAAATCCAGAAAATCACATTGTAGAATTTTTTATGAATTTATTTGCAAATGATGGTGGAAAATAAGTATTTGGTCACCTACAAACAAGCAAGATTTCTGGCTCTCACAGACCTGTAACTTCTTCTTTAAGAGGCTCCTCTGTCCTCCACTGTTACCTGTATTAATGGCACCTGTTTGAACTTGTTATCAGTATAAAAGACACCTGTCCACAACCTCAAACAGTCACACTCCAAACTCCACTATGGCCAAGACCAAAGAGCTGTCAAAGGACACCAGAAACAAAATTGTAGACCTGCACCAGGCTGGAAAGACTGAGTCTGCAATAGGTAAGCAGCTTGGTTTGAATAAATCAACTGTGGGAGCAATTATTAGGGAAATGGAAGACATACAAGACCACTGATAATCTCCCTCGATCTGGGGCTCCACGCAAGATCTCACCCCCGTGGGGTCAAAATGATCACAAGAACGGTGAGCAAAAATCCCAGAACCACACGGGGGACCTAGTGAATGACCTGCAGAGAGCTGGGACCAAAGTAACAAAGCCTACCATCAGTAACACACTACGCCGCCAGGGACTCAAATCATGCAGTGCAAGATGTGTCCCCCTGCTTAAGCCAGTACATGTCCAGGCCCGTCTGAAGTTTGCTAGAGTGCATTTGGATGATCCAGAAAGGATTGGGAGAATGTCATATGGTCAGATGAAACCAAAATATAACTTTTTGGTAAAAACTCAACTCGTCGTGTTTGGAGGACAAAGAATGCTGAGTTGCATCCAAAGAACACCATACCTACTGTGAAGCATGGGGGTGGAAACATCGTGCTTTGGGGCTGTTTTTCTGCAAAGGGACCAGGACGACTGATCCGTGTAAAGGAAAGAATGAATGGGGCCATGTATCATGAGATTTTGAGTGAAAACCTCCTTCCATCAGCAAGGGCATTGAAGATGAAACGTGGCTGGGTCTTTCAGCATGACAATGATCCCAAAACACACCGCCCGGGCAACGAAGAAGTGGCTTCGTGAGAAGCATTTCAAGGTCCTGGAGTGGCCTAGCCAGTCTCCAATCTCAACCCCATGAAAATCTTTGGAGGGAGTTGAAAGTCTGTGTTGCCCAAGCGACAGCCCCAAAACATCACTGCTCTAGAGGAGATCTGCATGGAGGAATGGGCCAAAATACCAGCAACAGTGTGTGAAAACCTTGTGAACACTTACAGAAAACGTTTGACCTGTGTCATTGCCAACAAAGGGTATATAACAAAGTATTGCGAAATTTTTGATATTGACCAAATACTTATTTTCCACCATAATTTGCTAAATAAATTCATTAAAATCCTACAATGTGATTTTCTGGATTTTTTTTTCTCATTTGTCTGTCATAGTTGACGTGTACCTATGATGAAAATTACAGGCCTCTCTCATCTTTTTAAGTGGGAGAACTTGCACAATTGGTGGCTGACTAAATACTTTTTTTCCCCACTGTATACTGGTATCTGTTACCAGGACAACCAGCAGAGAAAATCTGGTCCTTACCGGTCTCCAAGAGAAGGAGGGTGAAAATCCAGAGAGTGTGGTGAAGGATGGTTATGGTATTACATTGATAACCAACTATTCCCAGACACCAAGACCACTCCATGGCTGTTCTAAATAATTGAAAGTTCCCCTGGAAGGGACGAATAATGAAGCACCCTATACTATTCAGGTCTGGAATTGGCCTTTAAAACGGACCAATAACATCACACTACCGTGCTATACTATTCATAATGTGACGAGATCCTGGGGCCCATTGTCGTGCCATTCATCCACCGCCATCACCTCATGTTTCAGCAGGATAATGCACGGCCCCATGTCGCAAGGATCTGTACTCAATTCCTGGAAGCTGAAACTGTCCCAGTTTTTTCCATGGCCTGCATATTCACCAGACATGTCACCCATTGAGCATGTTTGGGATGCTCTGTAATGACGTGTACGACAGCGTGTTCCAGTTCCCGCCAATATGCAGCAGCTCGAGTGGGAAAACATTCCACAGGCCACAATCAACAGCCTGATCAACTCTATGTGAAGGTGTAACGCTGCATGAGGCAAATGGTCACACCAGGTACTGACTGGTTTCCTTATATGAACTGTAACTCAGTAAAATTGGGGGCGGCAGGTAGCTTAGTGGTTAAGAGCGTAGTGCCAGTAACCGAAAGGTCGCTGGTTCTAATCCCCGAGCCGACTAGGTGAAAAATCTGTCGATGTGCCCTTGAGCAAGGCACTTAACCCTAATTGCTCCTGTAAGTCGCTCTGGATAAGAGCGTCTGCTAAATGACTAAAATGTAAATGTAAAATGTAAAATCTTTGAAATTGTTGCATGTTGCGTTTATATTTTTGTTCAGTGGTGAAGGATGTATTGCCCGAAGGAAATAGTAAAGTTGTATTATACTGGGAAAGATGGGTTAGTCTGTGGACGTCTAAGGGTTGGAATTAAGATTAGAGTGATTGGCTGATTTGAGGATGCACTTGGAGTCCAGTACAAATAGGAGGTGGCTATAGGAGAACGCTACCATAGTGCCAACTGTAAAGTTTGGTGGATGAGGAATAATGGTCTGGGGCTGTTTGTCATGGTTCGGGCTAGGCCCCTTAGTTCCAGTGAAGGGAAATCTTAACGCTACAGCATACAATGACATTCTAAACGATTCTGTGCTCCCAACTTTGTGGCAACAGTTTGGGGAAGGCCCTTTCCTGTTTCAGCATGACAATGCCCCTGTGCACAAAGCGAGGTTCATGAAGAAATTATTTGTTGAGATTGGTGTGGAAGAACTTGACTGGCCTGGACAGAGCCCTGATCTCAACCCCATCAAACACCTTTGGGATTAATTGGAACGCCGACTGCGAGCCAGGCCTAATCGCCCAACATCAGTGCCCGACCTCACTAATGCTATTGTGGCTGAATGGATGCAAGTCCCCACAGCAATGTTCCAACATCCAGTGGAAAGCCTTCCCAGAAGAGTGGAGGCTGTTATAGCAGCAAAGGAGGGACCAACTCCATATTAATGCCCATGATTTTGGAATGAGATTTTTCGATGAGCAGGTGTCCACATAATTTTGGTCATGTAGTGTATTTAATGGTGCCAACTTTGTTGTTGTTTGAACTGCAGATTGCCTCTTTAGGTCTAGTAGCCTATCAAATAACAATAATGTACACTTAAAGTGTATCCTATACTGACTAGTCTATTTATCCATTAGGTCTAATAAATGTATCCTATTCTGACTAGTCTATTTATCAATTAGGTCTAATAAATGTATCCTATACTGACTAGTCTATTTATCCATTAGGTCTAATAAATGTATCCTATACTGACTAGTCTATTTATCAATTAGGTCTAATAAATATTGCCACTCCTATTTGCCATATCTTCAATCTAAGCCTACTAGAAGTGTGTGCCCTCAGGCCTGGAGGGAAGCAAAAGTCATTCCGCTACCAAAGAATAGTAAAGCCCCCTTTACTGGCTCAAATAGCCGACCAATCAGCCTGTTAACAACCCTTAGTAACGTTTTAGGGAAAGTTGTGTTTGGCCAGATAAAATGCTATTTTACAGTAAGCAAATTGACAACAGACTTTTCAGCACACTTATAGGGAAGGGCATTCAACAAGCACAGCACTTACACAAATGACTGATGATTGGCTGAGAGAAATTGATGTTAAAAATATTGTGGGGGCTGTTTTGTTAGACTTCAGTGTGGCTTTTGATATTATAGATCATAGTCTGCTGCCGGAATGTAATATTACTTTACTGATTACAATTTTTGACAGGTACAGTGGGGGGAAAAAGTATTTAGTCAGCCACCAATTGTGCAAGTTCTCCCACTTAAAAAGATGAGAGAGGCCTGTAATTTTCATCATAGTTACACGTCAACTATGAAAGACAAATTGAGATTTTTTTCTCCAGAAAATCACATTGTAGGATTTTTTATGAATTTATTTGCAAATTATGGTGGAAAATAAGTATTTGGTCACCTACAAACAAGCAAGATTTCTGGCTCTCACAGACCTGTAACTTCTTCTTTAAGAGGCTCCTCTGTCCTCCACTTGTTACCTGTATTAATGGCACCTGTTTGAACTTGTTATCAGTATAAAAGACACCTGTCCGCAACCTCAAACAGTCACACTCCAAACTCCACTATGGCCAAGACCAAAGAGCTGTCAAAGGACACCAGAAACAAAATTGTAGACCTGCACCAGGCTGGGAAGACTGAATCTGCAATAGGTAAGCAGCTTGGTTTGAAGAAATCAACTGTGGGAGCAATTATTAGGAAATGGAAGACATACAAGACCACTGATAATCTCCCTTGATCTGGGGCTCCACGCAAGGTCTCACCCCGTGGGGTCAAAATGATCACAAGAACAGTGAGCAAAAATCCCAGAACCACACGGGGGAACCTAGTGAATGACCTGCAGAGAGCTGGGACCAAAGTAACAAAGCCTACCATCAGTAACACACTACACCGCCAGGGACTCAAATCCTGCAGTGCAAGACGTGTCCCCCTGCTTAAGCCAGTACATGTCCAGGCCCGTCTGAAGTTTGCTAGAGTGCATATGAATGATCCAGAAGAGGATTAGGAGAATGTCATATGGTCAGATGAAACCAAAATATAACTTTTTGGTAAAAACTCAACTCGTCGTGTTTGGAGGACAAAGAATGCTGAGTTGCATCCAAAGAACACCATACCTACTGTGAAGCATGGGGGTGGAAACATCATGCTTTGGGGCTGTTTTTCTGCAAAGGGACCAGGACGACTGATCCGTGTAAAAGAAAGAATGAATGGGGCCATGTATCGTGAGATTTTGAGTGAAAACCTCCTTCCATCAGCAAGGGTATTGAAGATGAAACGTGGCTGGGTCTTTCAGCATGACAATGATCCCAAACACACCGCCCGGCAACGAAGGAGTGGCTTCGTAAGAAGCATTTCAAGGTCCTGGAGTGGCCTAGCCAGTCTCCAGATCTCAACGCCATAGAAAATCTTTGGAGGGAGTTGAAAGTCTGTGTTGCCCAGCGACAGCCCCAAAACATCACTGCTCTAGAGGAGATCTGCATGGAGGAATGGGCCAAAATACCAGCAACAGTGTGTGAAAACCTTGTGAAGACTTACAGAAAACATTTGACCTGTGTCATTGCCAACAAAGGGTATATAACAAAGTATTGAGAAACTTTTGTTATTGACCAAATACTTATTTTCCACCATAATTTGCAAAAAAATTTATTAAAAATCCTACAATGTGATTTTCTGGATTTTTTTTTCTCATTTTGTCTGTCATAGTTGACGTGTACCTATGATGAAAATTGGGAGAAAAAAGGTGGGAGAACTTGCACAATTGGTGGCTGACTAAATACTTTTTCCCCCACTGTAACTAGCAACTGTAACGGATTACATTTAGAAAGTAACCCAACCAATCAACCCTGCCAAGATTATTTTAAATTATAATTTTTTTGTAAATTGGCCTCGGGTTATTGAGGGATCTGATTAGGATTAAACCTCCTAGCAAGAGAGTTGTGGAGGTTTCATTCATGTCTCAGTTTAAATAAACGCTCTGTCTTTGGCAGGAGAAAGACCAGATTCAGAGGAACCAGAGACGTCCAAACCAGCAAGACGATTCCACTGCACCCACTGTGGAAAAGGTTTTAATCAGTTAAGGGACCTGAAACGACATGAGAGAATACACACAGGGGAGAAGCCTTTCCAATGCTCCCAGTGTGGAAAGAGTTTTTCCCAGTTAGGACACCTGAAAATACATGAGAGGACACACACAGGGGAAAAGCCTTATCACTGCTCCCAGTGTGGAAAGAGTTTTAACCTGAAAGGAAACCTGAAAGAGCATGAGAGAATACACACAGGGGAGAAGCGAGATAAACCTTTCCAATGCTCCCAGTGTGGAAAGAGGTTTTCACAGTTAGGGCGCCTACAAATACATGAGAGAATACACACAGGAGAGAAGCCTCATCACTGCTCCCGGTGTGGAAAGAGTTTTACCCAGTTCGGGAGCCTAAAAATACATGAGAGAATACACACAGGAGAGAAGCCTCATCACTGCTCCCGGTGTGGAAAGAGTTTTACCCGGAAAGAGTACCTGATACACAAGGTCAAAACTGCGGGATGTACGTGTGTTGCTGGACCAGGGAGATCTTGTTCCCACTCAGCTGCGATCCTGTGGAAGGTAATTATTTGACCATTGTAGCCTAGGCCTATGTCTTCTTTTCAAAACGCTATAAATCCATCAATTTGTTATAAAAAAAAAAAACGATTTTGTGTTTTAATTTTCGTGTTTGCATTCATGAGGAAAAAACAATGTTAGGCCTACGACAGTTCTCCATTACAGACGTGAGCGCTCTGAAAGCGGCACTAAAGACTTTCAAACTTTCACAGACACCTCAAAACAGAAAGAACAAAGCCTTTAAAGCGAATTTCGTTTTGTATTATTTGTATCTTAATTTTAATAAATGTTTCATTAACCAAATTCCTGGATTTAATAAATAAAAAATAAATATAGCAGACAGACAATAGATAATGACAACATAAGGCTCCGGCCTGAACTGGAGCTTATGCATGAACCGAACACTTGTTTATGAATAAACAATTAAAATGTCTCATTGCAATATTTTACATATTCATAATCATTACTTTTGCTGGTTCTTTGAGACAGCTTTTAGGTGCCGTTTAGATAAGCGCGCTCATAATTGAATTGAATTATGATAATAACGCATTTTCTTCATATTCGTGTTACATCATATGACATGTGTGCAGTGAACCCATTATAATATCTATGCACTGTTTTTACTATATCTCTCTAGGTAGAAAATTCCGTGAGACGGGGGGAAACCGGGCGTGCCTGCACAGACGGACAGAACCAGTGGAATGCTGGGTCTAAAAGAAATGCTGGTCAGAGGAAGATGAAGTATGTCCGCTTCAAACGACACAACAGGAAGGATCTCTACCAGCCGCCACCAACTTCACCGCCATCCTCTACCACTCCAGAACCGGCACAGGAGGTGACACTCTTTAGGACTCACGAAGAGTGGAGGAAGAACGCACTTGCCTCACCAATGGCAGCACTTTTCAATTGCCCTGGGAATAGCCTCCTGCAGCTCTGCTTTAATGCTAATAGCTCCTCCATCACCGAGCCAACACCATGTCCACACCTCCACCTCCTAAACCATGATGAGCACTGTTATGCTATAGCAGCATTTATGATGTAGACTAAGGCACACGCAGGCAGGCACACACACACACACAGACAATCATCATCACAACAGCCTGCCACCTTGCATTGTATTTATGATGTAGACTAAGGCACACGCAGGCAGGCACACACACACACACACAGACAATCATCATCACAACAGCCTGCCACCTTGCATTGTATTTATGATGTAGACTAACGCACACGCAGGCAGGCACACACACACACACACACACACACACACACACACAGACAATCATCATCACAACAGCCTGCCACCTTGCATTGTATTTATGATGTAGACTAAGGCACACGCAGGCAGGCACACACACAATTAATGATGTAGCTATCGTGGGCATTGTTTGTCCCATCTCCAAAACAATCAACTGCCTTAGGAAAATACCGGTAGCAATGTTAATGTATGACAACTTCTTCATAATTAACAGTATTGTCAGCTTCATAGCTAAAGTTGCTGAACTTACCCTCAGATTCAAGTCTGCGTTTCTTTATCTGGGAGGAGGCAGTGGTCCGCTGGGTGAGTTGACGCCTCTTTGGCTGGGGAGGGCGATTGTATCCCAACCACAACTCTGGGAAAGGATTATCCTTGGTAGGTTTTTGGTCAACAAAGTGATAGGAACAAACAAAAACGTTGAGGGGTGGTTTCTTTAGATTCAATGCCTTCAGCCAGGTCCTTGATTCCGAGTCGGTATCAGGCTTGCGAAAAAATGTAAACAATGGAGCGCATGGACATTGCCTCTTTGTAGCTGGTTTGTGGTCATAGCACTCTCTATCTAACCACTCGTTCAGGTGCTTTCTCAAGTTTTTGCAACCAACTACCGCACACGTCGTTCCCGTACCACTTTTCTTCATGTTGTAATTGTAATTTTTATATCCTCTTTGTCACTGCGATATCACTGCGATATCAGTGCTTTGTCGGCACAACGGAGCTAGCTAGCAAAACAAACCCAGCCCGGCAGAACGGAAGTGGATTGCATCGACGGGAGGAGTTCAGGAAGTAGAGCGGAAACGGCTTAGAAACTTGTGTATACAGCATGAGAGAATACACACAGGGGAGAAGCCCTACCACTGCTCCCAATGTGAAAATAGTTTTGCCTGGTTAGGTCACATGAGAAGACATGAGAGGACGCACACGGGAGATAAGGATGTAGGCTGCTGAACAGTGGGATATAGGACAGATGTAGGATACTGAACAGTAGGACATAGGACAGATGTAGGATACTGAACAGTAGGACATAGGACAGATGTAGGTCCAATACATGGTGGGTCAGTAGGCCGTAGAGACTCTGAATGTGTCTTGTGTATTGACTTTCCAGTGTTTTCCGTACTGCATGTATTATAGTGGATTGGGTTTGTGGATTTGTTTTCTGACTTCACAAAATGAATTTCCATGTAAATGGACAAAGTATATCGTATCGTACCGCTGCTCTCCTTTTGAGAAAAGAAAAATCCAGTTAGAGGAAGGTTTCCCAAACTCTACCCCAAAGGATAGATCAGCTTTAATGTTGCAGATAGATTGTAGCTTCCACACTCTTGGTATCCCGTCTCTCAACCAGCTTCATGAGGTAGTCACCTGGAGCTACCACAGTATTCATCTCAACATCAACTGTTCAGAGGAGACTGCGTGAATCAGGCCTTCATGGTCGAATTGCTTCAAAGAAACCACTACTAAAGGACACGGAAGATCACCATATGTGTGGTTCCCACCGTGAAGCATGGAGGAGGTGGTGTGGGGGTACTTTGGTGGTGACACTTTCAGTGATTTTATTTAGAATTCAAGGCACACTTAACCAGCATGGCTACCACAGCATTCTGCAGCGAGACGCCATCCCATCTGGTTTGCGCTTAGTGGGACTATCATTTGTTTTTCAACAGGACAATGACCCAACACACCTCCAGGCTGTGTAAGGGCTATTTAAACCAAGAAGTAGAGTGATGGAGTGCTGCATCAGATGACCTGGCCTCCACAATCACCCGACCTGAACCTCAATTGAGATGGTTTGGAATGAGTTGCACCGTGGAGTAAAGGAAACAAAGCCAACAAGTGCTCAGCATATGTGGGAACTCCTTCAAGACTGTTGGAAAATAATTCCTCATGAAGCTGGTTGAGAGAATGCCAAGCTGTCATCAAGGCAAAGGGCGGCCATTTTGAACAATGTAAATATAAAATATATATTGATTTGTTTAACACTTTTTGGTTACTACATGATTCCATATGTGGTTTTTTTCAAAGTTTTGATGTCTTCACCATTATTCAACAATGTATAAAATAGTCAAAATGAAGAAAAACCCTTGAATGAGTAGGTGTGTCCAAACATTGACTGGTACTGTACATCTACATGATGTATCGTTACACAATGTAGGCGCAGTATAGACCCAACTGCATATCGTGATATTATTGTAACCTTATGTTTAAAATACTCACTCATTAAAAATCTGTAATGATCAACACATGATTCTCTTTGTACTTTTACATATCATTTTATTATTTTTTATAAAATGCTTGAAAAACAAACGTTTTGTTTGAAAATAAAACAAAGATTTGACCTGACGTTATTACTAACTGCAGTCAGCAGGTGGCGATGTGGGTCTTTCAGGCAATGCTGCCATTGTGACGTATAATCTAGCGGGCAGAGGCTGCTGTCAAGAAACACTGGCATGTTTTATCAACGGACCCACTCCGAAACATCAAAACTGTGTTTATAGGCATAACATACCACTCAATAAGAAGAGGAAGAGGTCAAATCATGACATCAGTGATTTTCAGGTCGGAAAATCGGAGATGTAGAAAGATTTCCGAATTGGAAATAAGAGTTGAATCACCATTGAAATATAATTGTTCCTAGTCAGAGCTTGTTTTTTTCTGAGCGACTTTAAAGTGGAAATAAGCAATTTGCTACATCCAATTTCAAACTTTTAAATTAATGATTTATGTACCCATTGACTCTTTTTAAGAATATAAACGTATACATGCCTAATGAGCTTAGTTCAACTGCCGTACCCCATCAGAAACCAACCTGTTTAACTCCATTGGTTTGTAGACATTGTAAACACTGTTCGCCTGAAAACATGGATAAACTAGAATTTTAAATATCATCTTGCATCCATAGCTCTGTGAATTTGAGAGTGGTTGTATTTCTCCAGCCTCAGCTTTTTACCAAAACAGTGGTGGGGTATCCTCTTTGTTATTGTTTGAACTGCAGATCCCCTGTAAAGGAAAAGTCATAACATGGTTCATTATAACAGGGTTCATTATAACAGGGTTCATTATAACAGGGTTCATTATAACAGGGTTTATTTTAATTATTGATAAACATGGACCTGTTTGGTAACTGACTGTTAGAACTGTAAAGGCTCCGTGGATTGATGAGGAATTGAAAAACTGTCTGGTTGAAAGAGACGGGGCAAAAGG
>NW_025539621.1:0-12118 GCF_020615455.1 Coregonus clupeaformis | reverse complement strand
TGTGGGCGTGAAATAGCACTTCTCGGCCTTCGAGCAGGCGATTCTCAACAATGTTGCAGAACCTGCAGGACATGCTGGAGGTGGAAAGAGTTCTTGAGAAAAAGATCAGAGTTCATCCACATCAACCCCCATCATAGTGGTTCTGCTCTGAATGCCGCTGGAGCATTGGTCATCCGACATCTTTTTCATTAATCTCATTACCCATCGATTGTGTTAAACCTCAACCACTCGTCCCCTCTCTACATCCTTGTTAACTTAGTACTCCCGTAGCATTGTAATGAACAGAACTCATCCAGGCGAGGATGCCATATGATGTTGACGATGATGTCATTCACGATAATCAATATTTGCGGTCGAAGAAGCCATCTTCTTTCCCCAAAGAAAATCCTGCTTAGAGGTGATGGCGAGGGTAACGGGAGCTGCCAACAGCTTGAGACTCCTTGATGTAGGTCTCCAACGCCTCCACGTTCAGGCCGGGAGGAGTGTCTGTAACTTCTTGGGCCAGACAGCTCCAGGACTTCAGATTGATGACACAATCCATCAGGCCGGTGGGGAGGGAAGGCAGACAAGAGCACTTCTGCTTATAATTATGTTATTCTCGACAATCTGAGGGTTACCTCATCACCTACTGGAACCGAATGAGGCAGGCAGATCGTGAACTGGTGTAGCATGTGTTCGAACAACTTCGTTACGCTGCCCGTCACCCCATCGAGCGGCGGGATTGTGCTTCACTTCAGCCAGAAGTATCAGGACCCGAGGAACATGGGGAAGGCAATAAGAGAATAGAAAATGAAATCATCTCAGACCTGTTTCCCGACAACCTTGCTCTGCTTGGTTTAGTCCTCATGATAATTCCAAATACTCGTTCCAGTGGTAATTATATACATTTACTTCAGCTATTCCACGGCATCAAAAGCTTCCATCGGCACCTGGTTCATATAAAGCGTTACTAAATCGTTCCTGTTCCACAAGGTTGGCGAGCGAGGTCTGACAGAGTACAAGAGGTTGAAACTGTGCAGCTAAAGTCCTCCCAACTTTAGCGAGCAGACAGTTGGCGACGAGGAACAAGTGGAGATGTAATGTCCCGAATACAGTAGAGGCATCAGTTGATCTTACGTCCTGTTGGCGGCTCTTGGTTCCCAGTGCGCGCTTACTTTGGTTCAGAATCGGAGAGAGGTCTCTCCACTAATCGCAGTGGTGAATATCGGCGTGTTCACCATCCTGCGATTGAGCTGAACTGAGAAGCTGATCGATTGGGCGACCCCATTACTTCTCACTCTTCCCTCCTCGGACCTCGATTATCCACCCGGGCGAGCCAGGCTACAAGCTGTCCAGGGTACTAGGCTCCCGGACAGGAGGTCGCCTCATGACTGTCCCATGTAAGTAAGGAAGCCGCTTGCAAAGACTCATCGTTCCCCACTCCCTATACGTCTTGAACTCGATCACTGAGTCGGCCCACGCTAAGAGTTCCTTGGTGAAGAGAAAACAGAGCGCCACAACTCGTCCCTCCCCTCGGAGCGGAATGGTCAGAGCTTCCTCATCTCGACCGTGAACCCCTGGTATGAAATCTGCAGGGATCCTGTTAGTTCCCAAGCGGCTGAAGCCCACTCGCGCTCCAACCACGCAGCAACTCAATCAAAAAGGCTATCCTAGCCTTGTCAGTGGCATAAGAGTAGGGCTGTAGATCGAACACTAATCCACACTGCATAAGGAAGGAGCGGCATCTTCCCAGCTCCCCTCATATTTATCCCGGCGTCGGGCCTTTGGGCTCACGGAGGGACACGCTTCAGAAGCGGCAGAGCGAGATGGGTGAAACCCCGGTAGTGAGTCCTCACCCACTGGCGTTGGTTCTGACCTCCGTCAGGCGGTGATGTTCAACACCGCGATCTCCTGTAGTACCATGCTATGATGGCTGACATCTTCTCCTCTGGGTAATGCTTGCCATGACAAGAGTCCCAGGTCCGCTGGATTTCATATTTGGCCGGATCAATTCATCACAGTTCCCTCAGCCAAACCCACAGACCAGGACAAGGAGGATTGAGCGAGGTGAGGTTTATTAGATACACAAAGATTGCAGAATAATCCAGGGACAGAGCGGGCGCGTGGTTGAGGTAGTTGGGGGTGCAGTACTGGAACAGTGATGGCTCGCCGGCAGCCAGCCATCAGGCAGAGGTGGGGTGAAAGGTTCCGACGTGTGACTGCAGGTGAACAAAACGGAGTAAAACACAATACCTCAACAAAGTACAAAATAACAAAACTCACGCTAAAAACTCAAATTTTTACTTTTTCTGTTCATGGCTAGCGATCCGGCAGGAACTGGATGTTTGGCCAAGCCTAAGGGTGATGATGAGGGCCAGGTGTGCAGATTGCTGACGGGATGCAGGTGCGAGAAAACAGAGCTCGGGCCGTTCCCCCATTCCCTCCGGAAACTGGAATTGAGCACCAAGCACCTGAGTCACCAGCCAGGACCCGACTCAGACTGCCGGGATCGTTACCAGTTCTTAATCTTCGTATCCTTATTCTACTCCTCTGTTCCTCTGGTGATGTTGAGAGTTAACCCAGGCCCTGCCCCCCCAATATCACTCTCCCCAGGCCTATCATTTGTTACTTCTGTAACCGTAAAAGCCTTGGTTTCTTGCATATTTCATCAAAGCCTCCTCCCTAAGTTTGAGATTATTCACTCAGTTCTCCGCCAACCCTGATTTCTGTGGTGTCTGAATCCTGGCTTAGGAAGGCCACCAAAAACTCTGACATTTTTGTCACGAAAATTTATATCTCCTAATTAATCAAACTTATTGCTCACGAATAATTCCCAGAGGTGTAAGGCTCTGGTTTAATCATGAATTAAACAAGGTCCACAACATGAGAATAGTCTGTATGTTTAATCATGGAGAGCTCTGCCTTCCAAAAACACATATATAAGCTTTATACCCCTTGACACACAAAGGCACTTTGCTCCGTCCTTTAGGGAGGCCTTAAACCAGTTTCTCAGTCCCTTCACCCTGGAATGTTTTTGTCTCAGCAGTTTCTAACTCTGCCTCCTCTGTTAGTGGGTTTATAATATCTCACACACAGTTCACACAGTCATCATCAGTATTGGGTTTAACAATTTTGAAAGTCATAATCATAATTCCTCTATCACATTTCCATCCCCAGCTGCCAAAGCGATTACATACCCTGTAGAAACTGCAGAGCTCTATCCTTACTATCAGGTCTGTGCCCAAACAGGTTTACTATACTTCTAAAAATCCCTTTCCCAGAAATAAGTCTCTACTCTTTGTAACTTCTTTCACCAGAACCCCTCAGCCCCCAGCTGTGCCCTGGACACCATATGTAATTGTGCCCCCTTCTGTCCTCAGAGTTAGGTACTGCTTGACCCTAAACTATATGCTTAACACCCCGGCCGTCTACGATCTAAACTAGATGCCCTCAAATCTCACACCAAATGATCAAGGAACCTACCAGGTACAACCCTAAATTACGAAACCATGGGCACCCTCATAGATATGTTCCTGACTAATTTACCCTCTAAATACACCTCCGCTGTCTTCAAACAGGATCTTAGCGATCACTGCCCGCCTGCGTCCATATGGTGCGGTCAAGCGACCCCTTATGCTGTCAAATGCTTTTGCAAACACTTCAGCGGTAGGCCTTTCTAGGCCATTTATTGGCAGGAGTATCCTGGATGATATTGACCTCATTCCGTCAGTAGAGGATGCCTGGTTGTTCTTTAAATTCTTTCCTCTCCATCTTAAATACATACCAATTTAAAAAGTCAACCCAGAGCAGATACCAGCCCTGGTTCACCCCAATTATTCCTTACCAGCACAAAAATATCCTGTGGCATACTGCATTAGCATCAGACACCCCGCGATTTGCAACTTTTCAGGGGAAGTCAAACAAATATACACAATCAGTCAGGAAAGCAAAAGGCTAGCATCAAACAGAAATTTACATCCTTCTGCTTTGACTCCAAAAAGTGTTGGGACACTGTAAAGTCCATGAAGCCAGGCTTTCTCCCAGCTGCCCACTGCACTGAGGCTAGAAACACTGTCACCCCAATAACTCGATGTTCGAGAATTTCAAGAAGCATTTTTGTCTGGTGTACTTTCCACCTGCTTCTACCTACCCAAGCCACCAGCTCTTACCTCAGCTGCAACTTGCCTTCCACGCTACTCCTTTTTAAATTCAGATGGCTGATGTTCTGAAAGAGCTGCAAAATCTGACCCCTAAAAATCAGCTGGCTAGACAATCTGACCCTTTCTTTCTAAAATTAGCAGCCGAAATTGTAGCAACCCCTGTTACTGCTTCTGTTCAACCTCTCTTGCGTATCATCTAATCCCCGATTAGCTACCCACGTCATCCCCCTCGTCAAAGGGGTACACTCTAGATCCAAGCTGTTACAACATATATCATCCTGCCCTGCCTTTCAAAAGTAGTTGAAAAGCCAAGTTAACAAACAGATCACCCACCATTTTAATCCACCGTAACTTCTCCGCTAGCCAATCTAGTTTCCGAGCTGGTCATGGGTGCACCTCAGCCACGCTCAAGGTCTAAAACGATATTATTACCGCAATGCGATATTATTATAAAAAAAACAGTACTTTGTGCAGCCGTCTTCATCACCTGGCCAAGCCTTTTGACTCGATCAATCCCAGCATTCTTATTGGCAGACCTAAATAGCCTTGGTTTCTCAAATAGCTATTTCGCCTGGTTCTTCAACTACTTCTCAGACAGAGTTCAATGTGTGTCTTAAATCGGAGGGCCTGTTGTCTGACCTCTGGCAGTCTCTATGGGGTTGCCACAGGTTTCAATTCTCAGGCCACTCTATTCTCTGTGTATATCAATGATTCCTCTTTTTTGACTCTCAGATCCACCTCATCTACCATTTATACATCTGCCCTTCCATTACGCTGTGTTAACAACCTCCTAATGCCATACAACACTCCTTCCTAGCCTCCAGCAGTTCTTAAACGCTAGAAAACTAAATACATACTCTTCAATCAGCTGCTTGCACTGCGCCCGCCCACTAGAATCACTACTCTCGGCGGGTCTACTTTTGGAGTGTGGACAACTACAAGCCACTACAGGTGTCCTGGTTGGAACTAAACTCTCCTTTTAACTCACATTAAGCATCTCCAATCCAAAAATTCAAAATTGCTTCCTATTCTAACAAACCACCTTCACTCATGCTGCCAAACATGCCCTCGTAAAACTGACCTATCTACCAAGCCTTGACTTAGTTGATGTCATTTACAAAATAGCCTCCAACACTCTACTCAGCCAAGTGGATAACAGTATATCCACAGTGCCATCTGACCCATATACTACCCCCATTGGCCTGTACGCTCGTTGGCTTGGTCCTCACTACATATTCGTCAAGCCAAACCCCACTGGCTCAGTCATTAAATCTGCTAGGCAAATCCCTGCCTTATCTTAGCTCTTCCCTCCAACATCCGTGGCCTGCGGCTCCAGCAGGTATATCTCACTGGTCATCCCCAAAGCCAACACCTCCTTTGGCCTCCTTTGGAAACTCTTGCTATCTCCTTCACCAACTTTAAGCATCAGTTGTCAGAGCAGCTTACCGATCACTGCACCTGTACACAGCCCATCTGTAATTAGCCCCAACTACCTCATCCCCATATTTATTTATTTTGCTCATTTATTATCTCTATTTGCATCATCTTCACATCTATCAACCAGTGTTAATACTAAATTGTAATTATTTTTTACTATGGCCTATTTATTGCCTTACCTCCATAACTTACTACATTTGCACACACTGTATATATATATTTTCTATTGTGTTATTATTTGTATGTTTTGTTTTATCCATAATTAACTCTGTGTTGTTGTTGTTTTTATTCATACTTTGCTTTATCTTGGCATGCAGTTGTAAATGAGAACTTGTTCTCAACTGGCCTACCTGGTTAAATAAAATAAAATAAACTAACCCTACATGTCACCAACAGAGTCACCCAGTAACTGCCCCACCTCCCCCACCATACACACAGTCTCAAACAGGATCCAGTCTGCCCCCATACCTCCCTAACAGTGGAGGACCGTCGCAGGCTGTTGGAGGCCTCAGAAATCACCCAATCCAGTTCCTCTCTCCCATAAGCCAAACCAACTTGCTTCCCAACAGAGCTCCCAGGATTCCCACTCCCTCCCATAACCACCAGCTTCACATCCCCTAGCAACATAAGGAGGAACTCATAGCGATAATAAATTGTGAATTCGAGACCTCAAAAGCCTCATGTCCCACATCATCCAAGCTGGGGAGTCCCCAGGCCCCAGCCTGTGGATGAACTGAGAGGACCTGGTGATACCCCCAACAGTTCATATTTTTATCCCAAGTGACCCCTCCCATGTTTTACTTTCTGGTCTGAGGAGATGGATGTGGAGGCAGAGTCCAGATCTCCTGTTGATTAGGATGGTTTTGGGGCTGAGAGCTAATACTATTATGGAGTGATGGCAGTGATGAAGAGGAGATGGGTGGAGAGAGAAAGGAAGGTGATGAGGATCACACTGAGCCAGAGCGTCAGCAGAGAAGACAGTTGCTCAGGAAACTGAGGGCAGCAGATGGCTGACCTGTTCAAACCTGGTAATTTGGAGATAAATGTTTCCTCCTCTCTGTTGTTTCTCTCTGTCCTAGGATGAAGATGTCCAGGTTATACATCATAATAATTCCATGCGTAATCTTTTTCAATAGCTTTCGAAAATAAACTGTAAGATGCTTTGGATAAAGCGTCTACTAAATAAGCATGTGTTTGTGTATTATTATAAATTCTATGGACCGCGCATTGCTAAAAAGATTCTACAGGATTAGCATTTAAACCGTACCATGTCTCATTCGTTGATGTCGCACTGTAGGTGAAAGGTACAGACTAAATTGTGTTTGTCCAGACGCGGACACATTATCCCGAAAATTTAGTGTTCTCACCAAATCATCACAGCAGCATCCGAGCGGTTTGGCCTACAAACTGTGCCTGCAGCCCTCTGTGGGGAAAGAACCTGCTACTGTGAGTTGTTTGGCATACACAGGCCTCACAGCACTCATCTGAAAGTCCCCTGATGCCAGTTGAAAAAAATGAATGGAAATACAGTACTGGTGAAAAGTTTGACCTACTCAATCACTGACCTCAACCCAGGTGAGATGGTTTGGGATAGGTTGACCGCACAGTGAAGGAAAAGCAGCCAACAAGTATTCAGCAAATGTTCCTTCAAGACTGTTGGAAAAGCATTCCAGGTGAAGCTGGTTGAGAGAATCAGAGTGCGCAAAGCTGTCCTCAAGGCACAGGTGGCTACTTCCAGAGAATCTCAATTTAAAATATATTTTGATTAGTTTAACACTTTTTTGGTTATTACATATCTTTTCTTTCATATTTGATGTCTTCACTATTATTTTACAATGTAAGGAAAATAAGTAAAAATAAAAAGAAAAACCGCTTGAATGAGTAGGTGTGTCCAAACCTTTGACTGGTACTGTATATATGAGACAGTTTAGTGCCAAAAATAAGGGGGTTAGAATTCATGTAAAAAAATGATATATATATATATATCCTGCTTTCTCTCAGATATAACATTACTTTAGAACAAACTTTATTTTGATTTGTTTTATTGAATATCTGTACCATGCTGATAATATGTTCTTTAATGTGTTTGCCATGACTAATAGCAGTTCAAGTTTTCATCAAATAATATTTTATATATTTTTTTGATACTTCAAGGGTCTTAAAATTCTAAATCAATATTTTAAATGATCCTAGGTATGACCTTCTATAAACAATTCCATATAGCTTAGTATAAACCCCTAACTGGTAACTTCAGCACAAAACTTGACACATGCTTACATACGATCACATTCTATATCCATTACCCATGCCTCTCTCTCTCTCTCCCCAGACGATGAGGAAGAGGGGGCGTAAGCAACCGACCTGGAGCCTGGCACCATTTTTAGACAGAGCCTGAGCCTGGTGTACAGCACCATGAGGAAAAGAGGAATTGCCCTGCAGCTGCTGTACACCTGCTGCAGCCCCGCTTCATCCCCCAGTGCACCATTACCACCCACCTTCTCAGAGGCATCCTGCTGGACCCCAGTGTCCTGACTTCCTCTGTGCGGAGGCCTCACACTCTCCTCATAGGAGCCCCCGGCACAATCACACTGATCAGACCACTATCCCATGGGACTGGGAGCTGTTGACATCTGATCATGGCTGCTGAGCAGGTGAGCACAGTGACAGCCCTCTCTCAGCACCTTATACTAATTGTTATAATAAAACCCAATGTTTCCTCAGCATCAGGGTTACACCAACCACGTGTCTTTCACTAGGATACTTACCTGATATTAACCTAACCACATGCTTTGCATTCTCCTCTTCCCTAAGTCGAGTAAGGCTCCACTGTCGAGTTGTGAGATGCTGCTGCAATTCATTGTCCAGACCATGGCGGATGACTTCCCGGGTTAAACTCTCCTTCAGTGACCTCCACCATTCCATCACCAAGGCCACCCTGTCATATTGAGCTTCTTTGGGTTTCACCCAGGTCAGGTGAGCATTGTGTCCTGTGATTAAAAATATGCATATATATATATTTTGTTATTTGTCCCATTTAGTTCCTGAGAAAGAGTTGACATTATTGTTTAGGGTTGTATGACAGTAAATTAGGATTTTATTGTTTAAAACATCTTTTCGCTCCCTCCACCAGAGAGATGTTATCCAACTGGCTCTTTGCTGCTATCGTGAAATCAGCAGGGAACAAAGACAACATGTCTGCAATCTCTTACAGAGGAGAAAGGAATGAAAATCTCAAGTGAGTTACACAATACATCTTCATAATATATTCCACAACCCCTTGAAGCTCAGTGTTTGAGAATCAAGCTGTAGCACCCTACCTGGAATTTCAGATCACAGTTCAAGGATTCAGAATAGAAACGAGTTTTAGCAGTGTGTGTTGTGTCCTGTGCCTTGTTGTTATCAGAATGGTGTTCCTAGCATGAAGATGCTGTCACTTGGCTTTGGTGGTGGACCAGCTCCCCACCCTCAACTCAGCAAACTCTCCGGGGAACTCTTCCACATACTCATGGCACCGTCCTTCTAAGGCAACACAGGTCAGAGTAGAGGAGAGAGGGATGGTTGGAAATTTGGATGGAGAAGGGTTGGCGAGGGGGGGGGGGGTGGGATGAAGAGGTAGGAATGGAAGTGAGAAAGGGAGCAAGGGGGGGGATAGTTTGGAGGATGGAGGGGATTAATGAGAATGTTGAAATGGATGAAAGCGTTGATATGCTTGCTCTGTAGAGACAGACTCTCTTCTCTTACCCCATACTGCTGTTGCTGGAGACCCTGCAGAGAGACTACTGAGGTGTAAGCTGATGACTGTTGCACCCGCAAGTCCACAGAAGGCTTTTCTGCCCATGTCTGGTCTGCTGCTACAGCACCTGCACAACATCCTCACTGATAGCCCTCGGTGAGTACTACCGGCAGACAAGATTTAGAACTAAGACTACGGGGTTTGCAGGTTGATTGAATATTTTCATATTCATTTCTAGCCTTAGTCATGAAGGCATGAAGCATGGAGTTCAGTCTGTCTCTCTTGTTCTTCAGGATGAACTGAGACATGTAAGAAGTGGGGAGGAGTTGGTCCAACTACTGCTGAGTCTTCTACTGCTTCAGCTCACGAGTGATTGAAGAAAGGTGGGTCAATAGTAAATATTATATACATAAATGCAAGTTGGCAAAAGAAACCAAATATTCAGATTTTAAATTAACTTGAATTTTATTTGAAAATGCTGCATAACAAACTGTAAAGCCAAACAAAACCTAATTGCCTGTGAAGCCTTGTGTATGTTTAATTGTGTATACCCTTGTGTACTAAAAGTTTGTGTTAGTTATTGATTTTGTTATGAATGTTTATGCTATTGTGTTGTTGTTCTTAAAAATAAAAGGTGGAGTCCCACTGCTGAAGGATTCACCACATCCAAAACAAAAGCCTTTCAACAGTTTATTGTACATAATTTACATAGTCACATCACTTCTTAGGGTTTGTCTTATCTTTATTTTTGATTGTCCTAACCCATCTGCACTTTGACCCTTGTAACCTGCAGATCACCTGTGCTCTGCAGTCACTAGGCTTCAATCCCGCTCCAATCCAGACAGTGAATGACTCTGTGTTGCGGTTGGCGGTCCAGAAAATATGGAGTCCCTACTGCCTGGCACCTGACCTGGGCCCCTCCACATGTCCCCGAGTCCACCTCACCTACCTGCAGGATTGCCACTGGCCTCCTGTCATTACATTAGCGCACGTTGGTTCAACGGTCGTTGATTGATTCTATTTATTTGTGTATATTAATCTTTTTTAAATTATTTTCCTGAATTGTTTTAAAGTAAATATTTATTGTTTTTTTAAGTCATTGTGTCTGTTTTCTCTATGTTGGTATTTTTATTGGTATGCCTATGTACAATCCTAGCATCCCTCCTTTGCATCATATGAGTGTTCCTCAATGAGGAATTCCTATTACGCTTTACCCCTAGGTTGAACTATGCCTATCAAACCTATCTGCTTGTGAGGAAGCGCCCTGCTCAAATCAAATGGTCATCTGTGGCGCTGCGGTCATTAACCAACAATGCAGCAAGGTGCATCGTTCAGAAACATACGGCCCTTCATAAATTATTCACAACCCTGACTTTTTCCCACATTGTTGTGTTACAGCCTGAATTTAAAATGGATACAATTTAGATTTTATTATCACTAGCCCACACACATACCCCATAATGTCAAAGTGGAATTATTTTTTTAGACTTTTTTAAATTAATAAAAGCTGAAAGGTTCAAGTCAAATAACTATTCAACCCCTTTGTTATGTAGCTAAATAAGATAAGGAGTAGTCTTATGTGCTTAAGTTGTGCTGGACTCACTGTGTTATATAATAGTGTTTAACTTGATTTATAAAATAACTACCAGATCTCACCCACTTGCCCCCCACACATACTTATCTGTGGGTCTCAGTTGAGCAATGAATTTCAAACACAGGATTCAACCACACAGACCAGGGGACTCATTGCTTACCAAAGAAAGGGCACCTATTGGTATATGGGTAAAAAATTATATTACATTGAATATCCTGAGCATGGTGAAGTTATTAATTACACTTTGCGAGTAAAAGGGTTGATTATGTTTCCACTGACTGGCACTTATTCCGATGTTGTCTGTTTTAGTGAGTTGGTTGAATTTACACTATCTATAAGGTCGTATGCCATTGGTCATGCTTTCAGATAGGGGATATCGTGACGTGCCTGTAAATTCTTCACTGAGTCTGGTGCAGTGGCACATGCAACTTGATGAATCAGATTCTACAGCCATCAACCACTTACTATTCTCTGCACATCTAATGTGCAATTTATTCAATATCTTCAAATAATAATCAACTGAGATTGCTGGCTGGATGGCACAATGCTTTTATTTAAAACAAGCTGATTTCTGAATACAGGTTTAAATCAACTTTACATACTTACCAAATACATTACTAGTTTTCTAATTCCTACATTTAATCTTATAAGAATTCCCTGTCTTAGGTCAATGATTTATTTTTAAGAATGTGAAGTATCAGAATTAACAGTAGAGACATGATTTATTTCAGCTTTTTATTTCTTTCATCACATTCCCAGTGGGTCAGAAGTTTACATACCCTCCATTAGTATTTGTTGCCCATTGCTATTTAAATTGTTTAACTTGGGTCAAGCGTTTGAATTAGCCTTCCACAAGCTTCCCACAATAAGTTGGGTGAATTTTGGCCCATTCCTCCTGACAGAGCTGGTGTAACTGAGTCAGGTTTGTAGGCCTCCTTGCTCTTATGCTTTTTCAGTTCTGCCCACACATTTTCTATAAGTTTCAGGGCTTTGTTATTACCACTCCAATACTTAACTTTGTTGTCCTTAAGCCATTTTGCCACAACTTTGGAAGTACTCTTGGGGTCATTGTCCATTTAGAAACCCATTTCGTAGCTTGCTCACAATGATGTCATAGAGATGTTGCTTCAATATATCCACATAATTTTCCTTCCTCATGATGCCATCTATTTTGTAAAGTGCACCCAGTCCTCTGCAGCAAAGCACCCCCACACA
>NW_025539620.1:0-12132 GCF_020615455.1 Coregonus clupeaformis | reverse complement strand
GAATGACTACCCCTTTCAATTGAGCCCTCTCCTCCACCGGGTTACCACCTTAGTTTGTTTCCACTCTGCTCACCACTCTCTCTACTCAGCCTAACTAGCTCCACCTGTCCCTGCTCAAACAACCTCCTCCTGATTACTCTGCCAGCTGCGCTGCATTACCCACTAACCTCTCCCAGTATTTATAGCGTCTTTTCCAAAGCTCTCCTTTGTCAGATCGTCTGCAAAGCTCACACCCGGACCTGTGTGTGCCTCGCGCTTCTGGCTCACCCTTGTTTGTGACCCCGGACCTGCCCTGATTCCTGGATACTCTTCTGCCCCAGGGAAAACCAGACCTGCTTCCTGCCATTCACGACTCCCGACTACTCTTCGGACCCCGGTAACTCTGACCAGCCTTCTGCCTTGCTACAACGTATTTGGATTTCCCTTGAACTGTACTTCTGCTGTTTCATCGAAGTATTCCCGTTGTGTCTGTGTTTCCTCCCCCCAGGACTTCTGGACCACCAACCACCGGCGTCATCGGACGCATCGGCTGCCACTGGGGGAGGCACAGACCCAGCACTATCGGACGGGAGAACCCTGGAGCCTTCACTCACTCCCTACATCCCTTTCCCCTTAAGTTTAAATAAACTTTCTGGTGTGTTGTCTAATTGTGGTCTCTCTTGTCGTCCTGTCTGAACCGTGACAGTTACGACTGACCATCGTGGACCCAGCGCACACTTCCCCACTCTGACATGGAAACCGAAGAACCTGAGGCAACCCAACCGCCATGCTACGCCTGAAACACACTGAGAGAGAGCTAGCCGCATGAGCGGCGACATCACCTCTCTGCTTCAGGCCGGCTACCAACAGCATCAGCAGTTCCAGCAGCACCAGCAGCAGTCCCAGCAGCAGCAACAACTCGCATGATCATTCAACTCCTCATCAACCTGACCCCAGCCAGTCCCTGCCCACCAGCCCTGCCCCCGA
The DNA here is from genome assembly GCF_020615455.1 of Coregonus clupeaformis. Taxonomy (NCBI): domain Eukaryota; kingdom Metazoa; phylum Chordata; class Actinopteri; order Salmoniformes; family Salmonidae; genus Coregonus; species Coregonus clupeaformis. The sequence continues at coordinate 11,166 of NW_025539620.1, read as the reverse complement.
GTTACCTGCCCCGGTCGTTGCAGCCGCTGCTCCGAACCCAAGATTGGAAACCCCGAGGCCGGTTCAACGGCGATTCAACCCAGGTCCGGCCATTCTGACTAGCTGCCGACTTCAGTTCTCCTTGCAGCCAGGACCTTCGCCCGCGGAGGGGGCTAAGGTTGGGTATGCCATCACTCACCTGACGGGCCGAGCTCGACTCTGGGAACAGCAGATTCGAACGTCAAACCCCGCATGTGCAACCTTCGACCTGTTTGCTGAGGAGATGCTGAAGGTGTTTGACCTGGATTCACCAACCGCAGAGGCGTCTCGTGAACTGTTCAGTATTCGACAAGGCAGACGTACAGTCTGGGCAGACCATTCCGCCGACTTCCGAACCCTGGCTAGAACGCAAGTTCTTGGAATCACACCATCGTTGGTGGACTGCGTTCTTCCATAGTTTGGCTGACTATATCAAGGACGAAGTTGGTCTCCCAGGAACTGCCTTCCACTCTTGATGAAGCCATCGCACTGACTGTCAGGATCGACAGTAGGATACAGACCCGTAATGCTTGTGAGGGGGCGCCAAGGTCCACCTACTACCGGCATTCGGAGAGATCGCGACTGGGTTCCTGTCATCTACTGCCACTCACCCAGGTCAGCTTGATCAGTCTCCGAGCCACTATGGAGATTGGCGAGCCTCTCTCCACTCCTGCAGAGCGCCAGCGGACGCTACCTCAAACCTCTGCCTCTATTGTGGAGGTGATGGACATCGTGTGGTAACCTGCCCTTTCCAAAGGGCCGAAGCTCACCGGCATAGGGGAGTCGGTTGAGTTCAATGACCATCCAGTCCTCCGACCGCCAAACCCCCTGCTGCAAGTTCAGCCTCCGCCTCCTCTGACTCAACTCACACCCTGGCTGCTCTGGTGGATTCTGGCGCCCGAAGCCAACATAATGGACATCAAGCTGGCACGCCAACTGGGACTGGAGAACCTCCGTTTGACACCTCCTATTCCTGCCCGGGCACTGGACGGACACTTACCGGATGGTCACTCATGTCACGTCCCCGGTCTCGAGTGGGTCTGTCCGGAAACCATCAAGAAACTATCCAGTTTCACCTGCTCCCCTCTCAGCCCAACCCCTCATCCTGGGTTACCCATGGCTCCGCCGGCACAACCCTCAGCTCGACTGGGTGACCGGGGTGATCAGGGAGTGGGAGAGGATCCCACCGAACCTGCCTGCTTGCTGCCGCACTACCCCCTCGGCCAGTACCATACTAACTCCGCTCCTGACCTCTCAATGTCCAGAATGCTACCATGGTCTCAGAGAGGTGTTTAACAAGGCTAGAGCCACACTCCTCAGATCCGTTGCCAGCTACACTACCGGGGCCAACCTTGTCGGAGAATTCCTGCTCCCACCTACAATGTTGGTCAGCAAGGGGTGTGGTTGTCATCGAAGAACCTGCCACTTCAGGGTGGAGTCGCGAAGCTGGCACCTCGGTTCATTGGCCCATTCCCTATCATAAGAAAATGATTAGCCCAACTGCTGTCCGGCTCCAACTGCCTAATTCCCTGAGGGTGCACCCCACTTTCCATGTGTCTGAGATTAAGCCCATCCATGAGAGTCCGCTGGTCCCTGCTGCGCTGGTCCTCCTCCTCCACGGCAAATCGTCGATAGTGGTCTGGTTTTACCCGATCCGCCGCCTGCTTCGGTCCAGACGGAGGGTAGGGTCTCCAGTACCTCATTGACTGGGAGGGCTATGGACCTGAGGAAAGGACCTGGGTGCCAGCTGGTCGGATTGTGGATAGGACTCTCATCACCGAACTTTTCCACCAACGGCATCCTGGATCAACCTGCAATCCGTGGCCGCCCAGAGGATCCTAACCGTCCTGCCCGCTCGCTTCCCCTGTCCTGTGCCTGATCCTGTCTCGGTACCTGTCCCATCTCCCGACCACTCCGGTGCTTCCTCCGAGGATGAGATCGTTCGCTCGGACCGTTCGGAGGAGTTCTAAGCCCTCCTCCGGCTCCCCCTCCTCCCGCCCCGCGTGGTGTTGCTCTTGGGACTTCTGGGCCGTCCCTGCCGGGGTTCTGTATCTGAGCCCTCTCCACTCCACCGGGTTACCACCTTGGTTTGTTTCCCTCTGCTCACCACTCTCTCTCTACTCAGCCTAACTAGCTCCACCTGTCCCTGCTCTGCTCGGCTCTAATTACTCTGCCAGCTGCGCTGCATTTACCCACTAACCTCTCCCAGTATTTATAGCCCTGTCTTTCAGCTCTCCTTTGTCAGATCGTCTGCAAAGCTCACACCGGAACCTGTGTGTCTCGCGCTTCTGGCTCACCCCTTGTTTTGTGACCCCCGGACCTGCCTGATTCCTGGATACTCTTCTGCCCCAGGAAAACCAGACCTGCTTCCTGCCATTACGACTCCTGACTACTCTTCTGACCCCGGTAACTCTGACCAGCCTTCTGCCTTGCTACAACGTATTTGGATTTCCCTTGAACTGTACTTCTGCCTGTTTTCATCTGCCCCGTTGTGTCTGTGTTTCCTCCCCCCAGGACTTCTGGACCACCAACCACCGGCGTCATCGGACGCCGCTCGCCACTGGGGAGGCACAGACCCAGCACATCGACGGGAGAACCCCTGGAGCCTTCACTCACTCCCTACATCCCTCCCCTTAAGTTTAAATAAACTTTCTGGTGTGACGTATGGGTCCTCTTGTCCGTCTGTCTGAACCGTGACAACCCCATCTCTGAACCCCACATACAATTATGTAAAGTCCCTCAATTGAGTTGCTTAGTGTATTAAAGATTATGACTTTCTCTTTATAGTCGGAACCAGAGGGGATGTTTATCTTGTTTGCAGTAGCCGTTTGTAGGGGTGCGCCTTGGAGACAGGTGATTGGACCGCAGAGGGAGCAACCCATATTTTCACATTGTTTATAAGTATGCTGGAGGGATAGGGGTTAGGAGCAGCCATCACAATTGAGAACACTGCACTCTCCGGGGATCTTGACTCACTGTAACTCGCGCTGAAAGCTTGTGATATTAATAAACCTTATGATCCAAGTTCAGTATGAGCAGACTCCTTTGTTCATCAGCAATAATTGCCAGCATTCACTCGATCCATGTTGAGTACTTCAAGTACAGATTCACGGATTACAAAAAGAAAGCCAGTCATGTCACGATACCCCAACGTTCGCACTTTCTGGACTGAACTAAACACCTTTTTTTTTTCTTCAGTGCAACGACTCTGAGCTGCCGAGAAGAGCCTCTGAGGACGAGGGCTACGTTGGTGCCCCACGGTCTCCACAGGAGGGACTTATGTAAGTGGTTCCAACGTGTTAGCACCTGCTTAAGCCTTCCCCAGGCCTGGCCCAGACCGCATCCCTAGCTGCGCCCTCAGACATGTGCAGACCAGTTAGCTATTATGTTTCCAGACATTTTCAATATCTCTAGCTCAGGGCCCTTTTATCCCCACTCTGCTTTTCAAAGATGTTCACTATCATCCCGTGCCCAAGAAAGGGAAAGTAACTGAACTGAATGATAAAATAATTAATTTCCTCATGTTTGGCCTTGCCGATGGAAAGAAATTATGAATTATCCATAAAACGGACCAGTAGCTCCACTTCCGTCATCATGAAAGTGCTTCAGACTAGTTAAAGATCACCCACCTCCATGGAATCATTTAGCTGCCAGAACTCAATTGGAAATGCAAATGGTTAAATGATAAATCAGTATCATGTTTGGCAATTCCCTTTTCCTAAATGGTATAAGGCATTTTTTTGTGACAAAATTCAAATTGGAAATGCAAAAAATATTGCATAATCATTTTCATGATTGAGTCTGCATGTCTGCCTAAAGTGTTTTGATACTTATTTACGATATTGTCCATTTAACACTGACACTATTTAAAATCTAATATAAATGCTTAAATGACAAATAATGTATCATGTTTTCCATTTCATTTCCTTGTTGTGATAGCATGAATTGTGACAAAAAGAAAAAGAGGGTTCTCTCAATTTAGCAATTTCCAATGTTTTCCATACTCTGTTGGTTTTGACATGTCAAAATTAAAATGGATCAATCAAATTGATAAATCAATCCTAATGCTTTTTTTTGCTATTTCGTTTCTTCATTGCTCCTTTGGGTATTTAGATGCGATGTGTAGACCTGTCAATCAAATCAAATCAATAAATAAATCAAATGTATTTCAGAGTAAAGCCCTTTTTACATCAGCAGATGTCACAGTGCGCTTATACAGGAGCCCAGCCTAGAAACCCGCAAAGTCAGCAAAGCAATCCATTGTTCTTCAAGATGTTCAAATCGCTTCTTAGGATGACGGGGCAGGGATCAAATAATTATCACAATGGTTGTAGAGGGTGCAACAGGTCCAAGCACCTCAGGAGTAATGCCGTCTGGCTTTTCATATCCGAGCACATTCAGAGGTTGGAAACAGCAAGTGCGATGAGAGAGAGAGAGGGAGAGAGAGGAGAGAGAGAAGAAGAGAGAGAGAGAGAGAGAGAGAGAGGAGAGAGGAGAGAGAGAGAGAGAGAGAGAGAGAGAGAGGGGAGAATCGAAAACAGCAGACTGACCAGTAGGCTGGGGACAGCCAGGAGTCATCAGGCCAGGAGTCCTGAGGCATGGTCTGGGGGTCTCCGGGTCCTCCGGGAGGGGAGGAGGAGAGAGGGGAGCGAGAGAGAGAGAATTAGAGGGAGCATACTTAAATTCACACAGGACACCAGATAAGACAGGAGAATTATTACACCGATATAACGACTAACACCTAACCACCCGGCACACATAGACTATTTCAGCATAGATGCTGGAGGCTACGGAGACAGGGAGGGTCAGGGGGGACACTGTGTCCCATCCCCCAATAACCCCGGACAGGGCCAACCAGGCAGGATAACCCACCCACTTTGCCGAATGCACAGCCTCCACATCACTACCCAGGGATATCAACAGACCACCACTTACCACTGAGACAAGGCTGAGTATAGCCCACGATAGGAAGATCAAGGTTCCAGCTGACTCAACCCAGTCGGGGAGTCGAGTATAACGCAAAAAAGCCTGGCATAGCATGACGTCACCCCTCCTAGGGACGGCATGGAAGAGCACTTTGAGGTGGGCCAGTGACTCAACCCCGGTGGATATGGTTAGAGACAGAGAATCCCAGTGGAGAGAGGAGCCGTCCAGTACAGAGACAAGGCAAGGGCGGTTAGTGGTCCAGTGCCTTAGGCCTTCACCTTCTACAGCCCCAATGAGCCGACTACACTCAATCATAGAGACCTACTGAAGAGATGAGTCTTCAGTAAAAGACTGGGTGATAGGCAGACCATTCCATAAAAAAATTGAGCTCCTATAGAGAAAGCCCCTGCCTCCAGCTGTTTTGCTTAGAAATTCTGGGACAATAAGGGAGGCCCTGCGTCTTTTGCACCGTATCCATGATGTAGGTAGCATCACGCGGACCAGATCGGAGATAAGTAGAGGAAGTCCATGTATGCATTTTGTAGGTTAGGCGAAAACCTTGAAATCGCCCTAACCTTAACAGGAAGCCTGTGTAAAGAGGCTACAGGCAACTGGAAGTAATATGATCAAATTTTTTTGGTTCATTGTCAAGATTCTAGCAGCCTATTTGTGAGCAGAACCTAACTAAAGTGTATTGTGCTTTTGAGTAATGATCGAATAGTTTAGACAGAGCATTGCAGTGGTCCTAGTCTAGAAGTGACAAAAGCATGGATTTATAGGACGTCCCGAAGCTAGTGGGAGTCGGGTCCTGTCTGGTCCAGACTAGTGTTCCTGCTCGCCATCTCCAGTTTCCCGAGGGTTCGGAACAGCTCCGGGAGCCTCTGTTTCCGCACCTGCATCCCATCAGCAATCTGCACACCTGGTCCTGATCATCACCCTTTTAGGCTCTGGCCCAACATGTCCAGTTCCTGCCGATCGTTAGCCTTTGAGCAGTGTTTGTCCTAGCGTAGATCTGAGCCAGTAGTGTTAGTTTTTGGTTGTTTTGCACCTTTTCGACGTGCTGTGTACTGACCTCCGTTTTGGTTCTGTCTGCAGTCTCTCACCCGGAACCTTCACCCAACCTCTGCCTGATAGTCGGCTGCGAAAGGCCACCGGACCAACCACTGCACCCTCAACAACCCATCCACGCCCCGCTCTTTCCCTGGATTATTCAGCCACACTCGGAATCTATTAATAACACTCCTCTTTTGTCTCCAACGTACCTTAGCCTCCTGTGGTCTGCTTCTGAGTTCTGTAGCTTTAGTTAACCGTGACAGGAATCGATCCGGCCAGATGAACGCGAAGCGAGACCTGTTTCTGTTGCACCATGCGTTATTACCCAGCAGGAGAAGATGTTGGGCCATCAGACACGTTGTTTTACAGGAGATCGCTTGTCCAGTATCCCGGAACAACTTTCTACCGGTCTGACGCGAGGTCCAGAACCAACGCCGGTGTCCGGTGTGAGGATCCACTACGGTTTTCACCCATCTCGCCTGTAATGATGTCCATCCATTTGAGGTTCCGGACGCCGGATAAGTATGAGGGAGAGCTGGGAAGATGCCGTTCCTTCCTTATGCAGTGTGGACTAGTGTTCTATCTACAGCCTCTCTTACCACAGACTAAGGCTAGGATAGCCTTTGTGATTGAGTTGCTGCGTGTTCGAGCGCTGGAGTGGGCTTCAGCCGTTTGGGAACCACAGGATCCTGCGCGGCTTCATACACGGGTTCCTCGTTTAGCCGAGAGGAAGCTCTTCAACCATTCCGTAGGAGACGCAGCTAGGCGCTGTTTTCGCTCCCATCACAGGAACTGTGCGATGGCCAACGGTATTCGAGTTCAAGACGTTAGCTGTGCGGGAGTGGGTGAGCGAGAATATATTCTCTGCAAACTTGCCTTTTACCAGGTCCTGTCGGAGCAGCTCAGGGATGAGTTGATCTCCTATCCGGCCTAGTTGACCTGGACAGCTTGATAGCTATTCTATTCGGGTGGATAATCAGGTCCAGGCGAAGGAGGGAGAAGCAATGGGGTCTCGTCCAATCGATCGTAGCTTCTCAGTTCCCAGTCGGTTTCGGGTGGTGGACCAGAACAAGTCATCATCTCTCCACCACAATGGATTAGTGGGAGAGGTCCTCTCTCCCGATTCTGCGAACCCATCAAGTGGGCGGGCGCACGGGTTAACCAAGGAGGAGCGTCAACATAGACGTAAGACCAACTGCTGCCTCTACTGTAGAAGCTGGGACATTACATCTCCACTTGTTCCGGCGGTCGTCAAAACTGCCCGGCTTCGCTAAAGTTGGGAGGACTTTTAGCGAGCCAGTTTCAACACTCTCAAAGTACCTCTGTCAAACCCGTTTCGGCTACCCTTGTGAACAGGAATCAGAGCTTAGCGCTTAACGCTTTTTATCGATTCAGGTGCCGGTCGGAAGCTTTCTTGATGCCGAGTGGTGGAACAGCTGGGGCTTCCTCGAAGTCGGAAGCCATTGCGTCCACTACTGAATCGGCGGTAGTCTGGCACGTATCGATGGGACTGAACCGGTTAAGATGCGGTTGTCGGGGAATCATTCTTGAGATGGATTTCATTCTTCATTCTCCCCGTCTTCCCATGTTCCTCCTGGTCCTTGGACATTACCCCTGGCTGAAGGAACACAATCCCTTCGAGTTGGGTGACGGGCAAGGTAACGAGTTGGAGCCTTGATTGTCATGCTAACTTGTCTCTCAAGACTGCCTGCCCCACCTTCGGTTCCCAGTCAGGTGATTGAGGCTAAACCCCCAGATTTGTCCCTGAATTTCCCGAGACATATCACGATTTGGGGGAAGTTTTCAGTAACAGAAGGCTCTTCACTCCCCTCCCACCGACCATATGATTGTGCCATCAACCTGGTCCCTGGAGCACTGTCTACCCCAAGGGGGTTGCTATACAGTATCTCCCGGCACCTGAACGTGAGCGTTGAGACCTACATCAAGGAGTCCCTAGCTGCTGGTCTCGTTCGTTCCCTCGATCATCACCCCTGGGGCAGGATTCTTCTTTGTGTGGTAAGAAGGATGGCTCTCTTCGACCGTGTATTGATTATCGGGGGTTGAATGACATCACGTCACCGGAGAACAAGTATCCCCTGCCCTTGGTGAGTTCTGCCTTCGACTCCTTACAGGGTGCTCGGTGTTCACCAAGCTAGACCTACGCATGCGTATCACCTGATCCGGATCAGAGAGGGGACCGAGTGGTTGTCGGTTTCAATACACCGATGGGTCATGGTATCAGGTGATGCCGTTTGGACTGAACGGTGTCTCCAGCGGTACTTCCAGGAGTATGGTAAAGGCGGCGTCCTGAGAGATATGATCGGTCTCTTTGTAGTTTGTTTACCTGGATGACTATTCTGATCTTCTGAAGGAACCTTCCGACTCATCCAGCGGTGTCCGCGGCAGTTCTGCAGCTGCCGATTGTTGGAGAATCGCCTGTTTGTGAAGGCGAAGAAGTGCGAGTTTCACGCCCACTACGACATCCTTTCTCGGGTACATCATCTCCAGGGAGAGATTAGGATGGACCAGATAGAAGTTAGAGCGGTTCTGGAATGGGGCCCAACCCGGTGCGAGATTGCAGCTTCCAGAGATTTTTTGGGGTTTGCGAATTTCTACCGCAGATTCATCCGGGATTCAATGCCGTGTAATCGCTCAGTTAACTGCCTTGACTTCCAGCATCAGGACCTTCAAGTGGAATCCGGAGGCGGATCGAGCGTTTCTGGATTTGAAGAGCGATTCACCAACGCACCGATTCTCTCTCAACCGGACACGGCCCGTCAGTTCGTCGTTGAAGTGGGCCGCAACTGATGTGGGAGTTGGCGCCATCCTGTCGCAGCGATGCTCCACGGACAGTGCAAACTCCGATCCCTGCGCCTACTTCTCTCGTCGCCTTTCGCCTCGCGGAGAGGAATTACGATGTGGGTAACCGGGAGCTCGTGGTGAAGACTTCCTGGAGGAGTGGCGCCACTGGTTGGAGGCGAGCAACGTGCTTATTGTCTGGACTGACCACAGGAAATCTGCTTACGTGCAATCGGCTAACGTCTCAACTCCCCGTCAGACCAGGTGGGCGTTGTTTTTCGACGATTCAAGTTTGCCCCTGACGTTCCGACCTGGATCTAGGAACGGCAAGACGGATCGCCTTGTCCCGGATGTTCTCCAAGACGGAGGAGGAGAGTGGGTCCAAGACCGAGACAATCCTCCCCCGGAACTGCGTCGATGGGAGCAGTTATGTGGAAGATTGAGGAGGAGGTGCTGGCGCCCCGGACTCAGCCCGGTCCGGTAACGGTCCGCCCGGTCGGTTGTTTGTGCCTGAGTCGGTTCGTCCTCGCTGTCTCAAATGGTCCCACGCCAGCAAGATGGCTTGTCACCCTGGCGTGGCTCGGACAATGACGCGTTTCTTCGCAGAACGTTTTTGGTGGCCTGCCATGGCCGAGGATACTCGGGGTTTTGTTGCTGCCTGTCCAGTGTGTGCGCAGAATAAGAGTACCAATGTCCGGCCCAGCTCTGAACTACTTCACCCCACTTCCTATTCCCCGGCCACCATGGTCGCATCTGGCCCTGGACTTCGTCACGGGGTTGCCCTTCTGGAGGGGAACACGGTCGTTCTGACTATCGTGGACAGATTCAGCAAGTTCGCCCACTTTGTGCCAATTGCCAAGCTTCCTCTGCCTCGGAGAGCGTACCGAGATCCTGGTTAGGAGGTTTTCAGGGTCCACGGTTTGCCCAGTGATATCGTTTCCGACCGTGGCCCAGTTTACCTCTGCTGTCTGGGGAAGTCCTTCTGTTTGGCCATTGGAGCTACTGTCAGTCTCACATCTGGTTTTCACCCCCAATCCAATGGTTCAGGCGGAGAGCCAACCAGAAGATGGAATCAACGCTACGCTGTCTGGTCTCTTCCAACCCCACCTCCTGGGTCTCTCAGTTGCCTTGGTTTGAGTATGCCCACAATACTCTTCCTACATCTGCCACTGGGATGTCTCCCTTCCAGTGCCTGTATGGCTACCAACTCCTCCCCTGTTTCCTTCTCAGGAGAAGGGAGCTCTCAGTGCCATCTGTTCAGGCCCATATTCCGGCGTTGCCACGGACCCGGCATCGGGCCAGAAAGGCACTCCTTAGAGTTTCAGACCGGTATCAGCTCCAGGCGAATCGTCGCCGGATTCCCGCTCCTCACCTATACCATCGGAGATAGGGTTTGGTTGGCTACCACCCCGGGGATCTTCCGTTACGGACTGAGTCTAGGCGTTGTTACCGAAGTTCATTGGTCCGTTTGTGGTGGAGAAGGTGATCAATCCAGTGCTGCGTTCGACTCAAACTACCGAGGACGCTCAGAGTCCATCCCACCTTCATGTCTCCTGCCTCAAGCCTGTCTTCCTCAGTCCTCTGTTGCCTCCTCCGCCTCCTCCTCCTCCTCCTCGGATGATCGGGAGGTGGTCCTGCCACGACGGTGCGTCGCATCATGGATTCCAGACGGCGGGGCCGGGGTTTCCGTATCCTCGTGGACTGGGAGGGGTATGGCCCTGAAGAGAGGAGTTGGATTCATGGCGACAGGTCCTAGATGCAGACCTCATCAGTGACTTCTACCGCCTCCATCCTGGCGCTCCGGGGAGTCCGCCCGGTGGCGTTCGTCGGAGGGGGTACTGTGACGATCCCGGCCCTATCTGAGTCGGGTCCTGTCTGGTGACTAGTGTTCCTGCTCGTAATCTCCAGTTTCCCGAGGGTTCGGAACGCTCCGGGAGTTGAGCCGCTCTGGTTTTCGCACCTGCATCCCATCAGCAATCTGCACACCTGGTCCTGATCATCACCCTTCTTAGGCTCTGGCCCAACATCCAGTTCCTGCCGGATCGTTAGCCATGAACAGTATGTTTGTCAGCGTATCGTCTCTGAGCCAGTAGTGTTAGTTTTGTTGTTTTTGCACCTTTTTGACTTGCTGTGTACTGACCTCCGTTTTGTTCTGTCTGCAGTCTCTCACCGGAACCTTCACCCACCTCTGCCTGATGGTCGAAGCGGCTTGCCGAGCAGTACCGACCAACCACTGCACCCTCAACAACCCATCCACGCCACCCGCTCTGTTCCCTGGTTATTCCAGCCTGTGAATCTATTACAATAAACACTCACCTTTTGTCTCTAACGCACCTTGTCCTGGTCTGCTTCATGGGTTCTGGCTTAGTT
>NW_025539619.1:0-12134 GCF_020615455.1 Coregonus clupeaformis | reverse complement strand
ACAGCTATTTTCAGTTCTCTCGCACAAACAAATGATAACACTAGTTCCATTGTTACTCCAATCTCCACACAGCCATCACGAGGAGTTGTATCTCCATCACATGTCATTGACATACCCAGACCAGCTGCAGGGGGTTATCAAAAGCATAGAGTTTGCACTAAAGAAATGTCTCTGCTCTGTTTTAACCCTTCAACTGGTTCTCAATCCATAAGCATTTAAGGCATATAGTGGTTTTGCTTTATCATTAAGGGGTATTGTGAGTAGATTGATGAGGGAAAAAAACTATTTAATCAATTCTACAACAAGGCTGTAATGTAACAAAATGTCGAAAAAGTCAAGGGGTCTGAATACTTTCCAAATGCACTGTATATAGACAGGTGTGTGCCTTTCCAAATTATGTCCAACAAACTTAATTAGATAGAACCTGCTCTTACCATGAGAAACAGATTTCCCAATCTTCTCCTCCTCTTCTTCATCTTTAATGTTGACATTCAGCTCCAGTGTTTGACTGCAGTCTTCCAGCTTCACTGATGCCATCTCTGGATCCTGCAGTAAACTGGGCTCCACTGTCACAATCAGGACCCAGTGACTGTAGGTTTGGACTCAGTGTGGAAGGAGAGAGGCAGGCTGGGTTTGTCCTCACTGTTGATGTTACCGGCCTCAGACTTATCTGAAAAGGCCAGTAGTAATAAAGAGAAACAGATACAAAAAGTTATTGTCTTGACAGTTCTGGCACTTTCTTTATACTCTAAAAATATTTTCACTTTTTTCTTGTTCAATTATCTAATTCAGTGCTTGACTTGGACTGAAATAGGTGCTAATACTCATTTTGGGCACGGTACTGTTTATATTAAAAGTGCAGGAGCTCCACAATACTTTTGAGCTAATACCTAACATGTAGTAGATAAATGCATAAATGACTCAAAATCCATTTAGTACAAGGTTACAGTTTGTTTTAGACAGCACTATGTGCTAATTTCCTTAAACCTTGTCTTCACTGTATTACTTCAATCAAAAACCAATTGTATTTCCTGTTCACACCATAGCAAAAATTTTTGATAAAGACAGAAACAACAGAATGTGTCTGAATATTAGTACACATGTAGAAAACTGATAATCATTACATTCAGCTTCAAAACAGTAGTCCGACCGTGAAATTGTCTCTATCTGATGCACCCGCACTGTCCTCACTGAAGTCCGTTGACGCTGACCGAGAGTAGCCGCCATTTTACCAGCATGGGAATTTTACACTAAACCAATAATATGCTAAACGAACACAGAAATCTCAAATAAATTGATTATTTATGAAATTACCATGAGAAAATTATGTACATTCACTCAGACAAACCCAAAGTCTCTAGCTATGTTACTTGTAAATAGTTTTTATCACGTTCTTCACTTGGTTTGACACAAAAATAACACATCAAACCTTTACCAAACGTGATAATACCTTAACGGATGTGTTACCTAGCATGGTATGACATGTTCTTTCGACATTAGAAAGTTTAAACGTGCTATTACATACCTCTAGTAATAAATAGAAACGGACACAAAGGTTATCTTCTTGACTGCACAGTTCTGGCGCTTTCTTTATTGTGAAGAATGGTGCCGCCTGCCCGGAACTTCCTGTTCCCCCACTACTAACGGTCCGTGCATTCCGAGATCAGATTACAACATTTCATTAAATTACTAAAAAAGTGTAAACTGTAGCAATTTATTTCCCTTTATAGTTTATTAGGCTAAGCATGACCTACATACCAATAATTTATCGAGGGTTGGAACCGGTTCAGGGAACAGAACTGAAAAATAACATTAAAAAGAACCGGAAACTAAAGTGTTCTATACTTTTCAGGAACAGCAGTTATTTTAAAAGCATGGGATCCAGGTAATAACCTTATTTTACTTTCCGGGTATTTTTTTCCAGTCCCACAAAATCGCAACAAAGCTCACTCTAGAATCGTATTCCAGTTTCTGCCTGCCAGCTGGAATGGAAATCTTTGCCAGTGGGTGTGCGTGTGGAAACTACCTGCTCCTCCCCTCTGAAGCATAGGTTACTGTATCCTACTGACAACGTTACAAGCATGATTCAGAAATTAGGGAGATATGTTTAATTTGAGAAGAATGGATGAACTTTTTCAATGCTAGTTAAGGATACTATAGTCACCACGTTTCACATTGGATTTATTAACGACAAAAAGGTACGACCTGTTTTTAATTATTGTGCTGCACTGCACTTTACAAACAAGGTTGTTAGCTAGCTAGCTAACATCTGCTCTGTTCCAACGTTAAACCAACTCTGAAGTTCAGACATTCAAAGTTCCTCCATAGAAGCCGCTCCTCCGTAGGTATAATTCTGTGGGCCTAATTCAGATAATTGTTTGAATGTTAAATAACGAGGCAGAGGCATTGATGCGAGTAACCAGTCTTGTTCCGTATATTGCAATACATCCGGGTATCTCAAGTACACCGGTAAAACACTGGAGTTGCAGTAATGAACATTTACCAACAGATGGCATCAATGTGCCATCTTCCACCCATAACATCTTCCCTTTTCTAAAATAGGACAGGAGCTGTCAATTCACTAACAAAACAAACCTAGTAGTAATTTCCAACATGAACAGTTAAGTATTTTTTTTATATTAACCACTTAACACATTTTGCTACTCTCTTCACTTTTATCTCTGTCTGTCAACAATCCCTAATGGGAAACCTACAGATTAAGTCTTTTTGGTGGCTGGGACAGACGCCCGCAGCGTGAAAAGACAGGGGGCTTGTCTGCGTGGACTGCGGGCCCCCGCACAGGCGTGTCACCTGACTGTCTAAGGGGAGTATTGATGGGCGAGGGAGTGGCCGACCTGTGATCCCCTGGCTCTTCGCCCAGTGCCTCAGGCCCCATGTGACTTGCTGGGGTTCCGTCTTTTGTCATGCGACCCCTATGACCATCAGAGTTCTGAGTAGATGCTGGCTCAGCAATCCGAAGGTCAACCCTGTTACGACGGTACAGTGATCCATTCACTTCGACCAAGTAGGAGCGTGGTGCCACTTTCTGTACACAGGATCCGAGTCTCCAGAGGCCCGTCCGGTCCCCTGGTAGTGGCTTCATTCGCACCGTTTCACCCACCCTGAGCTCAGGTAAGTCTTTTGCTGATTTGTCGTAGATGAACTTGGAGACCTGTCTTCTGTGACGTAGCTTCACCAGCACGTCTGTCACCACACATGGCTCCAGGAGAGTGCTTGCTACTGGCAGAGCTGCTTTTAAACGCCGTGCCATGAGGCGCTGGGCCGGGCTGCTATCCATGCCTTCTGTCGGGGTATTGCGCCATTGCAGGATTGCTTTCCAGGCATCTTTGCCCTCTCGCAGAGCTTTTTTGCAGAGGTTCTTTGCAATTTTGACTGCCGACTCAGCCTTCCCATTAGCTTTTGGGTGTCGTGGTGATGAAGTGACGTGCTCGAATTCCCATTCTGCAGCAAATTTTCGGAACTCACATCCGGAGAATTGGGGTCCATTATCTGAAATTACCCTATCTGGCTGGCCATAGCGGGCAAACTGAGCCTTGCAGCGTTTGATCGTTGTCTCTGCTGAGAGGTCGGGGAGGAGGTCAATCTCCCAGAAGTCTGAGTAATGATCAACTACCAGCAGAAAGTCTTTGCCACTGTGCTGGAAGAGATCTAGACTTACTATCTGCCAGGGGCGCATTGGTAGCTCGTGGGACATCATCGTCTCTCTCTGTTGCTCAATGGCATATTCGTTGTAGATTGTGCATTTACTGACATAGTCTTTGATTTCACTCTGCATTCCTGGCCAATACAGTGTGTCACGTGCTTGTCTGTAACAGGCCTCACCTCCTATGTGACTTGAGTGCACGCGCGCCAACATCTCAGGGCGCAGAGACCGGGGAATAACGACTCTCTGACCCTTGAATATTACTCCGTTTTGAACACTGAGCTCTTCTTTGACTGGCCAATATTCTCTGGTGGCTAAAGCAGTTTCTTCCTTGCAGTCGGGCCAGCCCATCAGAATCACAGACCTCAATGCCTGGAGTTGCTCGTCCCTGTCTGTGTGCTGTCTGATTTGTATAAGGCGCTGGTCCGTAACATTGAGGTAGTCAGCCTGGTTGATGTGTTCAACATCCACTTGCTCTGTTTGTAAGCTGCACACTGCGTGTTGTTCATGCATGGAGCGTGTGTGAGTGCCTGATGCAGTAGCCCTGCTAAGCGTGTCACTCACATACATCTCTGGCCCTGGCTTATACACCACCTTGAGGTTGTAGTTTTGTAGGGCCAGTAGCATGCTCTGCAGTCGTTTCGGGGCATTCAGGAGAGGCTTGCTGAATATAGCAATAAGGGGCTTGTGATCTGTCTCTGCGGTAATATTGTCACGCCCGTACAGGTAGTGGTGGAAGCGTTGGCATGCAAACACAATGCTGAGGCACTCCTTCTCTATCTGGGCATAGTTCTGCTCTGTTGGAGTGAGTGCCCTAGAGGCGAATGCCACAGGCTGGCCCTCTTGCATGAGGCAACAGCCCAGTCCACACTGGCTTGAGTCACTCTGAATCGTGACAGGTTTTGACACATCGTAGTATCGCAGTACAGGTGTCTGGGTGACCAGTTGTTTTATTTCCCTCACCGCTGTGTCATGTTTTGGGAGCCAATGCCAGATGGTGTCCTTGTCCATGAGCCTCCTTAGTGGTTCACACACTTCAGAGAGCCGCGGTAGGAACTTGGCCAGGTAGGTGACGAATCCGACGAAGCGCTGCACTGCCTTCACGTCAGATGGGTGGGGCATATCCAAGACAGCCTTCACTTTTTCTGGATCCGCCTTCAATCCGGTGGAGGACAAGATGTGCCCATGAAAGCGAACCTCTGGCACTTTAAACTGAAGCTTTTTATGCTTAGCCTTAGCTTGACCTGTCTGCATCTGACCATCAGGGCCAGCAGCTTGGCGTCATGGTCACATTCTGCCTCCTCATCACTGTCCCCACAGCCCACTACGAGGATGTCACCTGCTATGGGTTCCACGCCGCTGAGTCCCATCAACAGCTCGTGCTGTTTCCGCTGATACACCTCTGGAGCCACGGAGACACCAAACGGGAGCTTCAACCACCTCTTCCTGCCCCAGGGTGTCCAAAAGGTGGTCATGTAGCTGCTGGGCTCGTCAAGCTTGCACTGCAGGAAGGCATCTCTGTCGTCCACGAGCGTGAAGACTCTGGCCTTTGGGAGCTTGTAAAGAACATCCTCCAACGTGGGCATAATGTAATGTGAACGTCTCAGAGCCCGGTTGAGGTGTTTAGGATCTATGCATATCCGTAGCTTGTCTGGTATCTTGACGATAACCATATTACTTATCCAGTCTGTAGGCTCGGTGACGGATATGATGTGGCCATCTGCTTCGTATTTGTCAAGCTGAGCCTTTGTAGCTGCTTTCATGGCCACTGGTACATTGCGAGGTGCACACTGGACAGGCTGGATTGCTGCATCCAACTCAAAGTGGACTTCGCCGGGAACTGACTCGACTGGTGCGTTGAAGACATCATGGTACCTGCTTAAGAGAGTCTCCTTGCTCAGGGGCCCAGCCTGGACTTTGTCTATAATGTTAAGATCAGCTGGGATGGTGAAGTTAATAAGCCCAAGGCGCTCGATGTAGAACCTGACAGTAATGGCTGTTGACTAGCCTCAACTATTTCAAACTCAAGAGTGTGTTTCTGGCCACGTAAAACACACTCTGTCACAAACAGGCCTAAAGAGGTCATGAACTGGCCTGAATACAGTTTCAGCTTGGTGCTACTCTGTGTGAGTTTGTCTCTGGGCGCGAGCCTCCTTTTATCTTTAAGGCTCATAACGTTACATGTGGCCCCTGAATCTAGTTGGCATTGCTGTGGTTTATTATTAAGTAGCAGAGTGACAAACCATTTTTTTCCTTTTGCCCTTACTGCCCCTATGCACTCGCTAGCATATACATCCTCTGTGCTGTTGTTCCCTTCATCTGTGTTTATTTCAATGGAGTGCACTTTACCCTCCTTTCTCTTGCTTTTCATGCAGGCCCTTGCGAAGTGATTAGCTGTACCACAGGATTTGCATATTTTTCCATAGGCTGGGCAGTGTTCTTTTCCTCGTCCATGAGAAATGCCACAATATCGGCATGCATTGGGGTTGTCTACTGCAGAGTTGGCTGTAGTATTAGCATTAGCTGTGGCAAAAGGGAATTTCTTTATTGGCTGCCTGAATGTAGCATTGACATTGTCCATATGTTGCCTTTCTAGCTCCATGGACCTTATCTGTATATCCGTAAGCTCTGCTGCACGGCATGTCTCCACTGCCAAGACTAGTGTCAGGTCACGTTCTCTCAGCAAACGTCTGCGGGTGCCCTCATTAGTTATGCCAAGCACTATCTTGTCTCTGATCAGTTCATCTCTTAAAGCACCATAGTCACATGTAGCTGCATTTTCCCTTAGCTTAGTGACAAAGCTGTCAATGGACTCCCCGTCCTCCTGTTTGCAACAACCGAAAACATAACGCTCGTAGATAACGTTCTTTGCTGGCTTAAAGTAAAGTTCGAGAGCATCAAGAATAGCTGTAGCGTTACCTTGCTGAGCTGCTGTTAGGTTCAGGTTGTGTTTGTATACGTGTCGGCATTCTGCTCCCATTATAGTCCTCAAAGTGGCAGCCACTACCTCATCGTCCTTTTCCCGAAGTCCCGTTGCTAGTGCATAGTCCTCCCATTCACCTCTAAACGTATCCCAGTTTGTGCTCCAATCTCCGCTGAGCTTCATAACGGCGGGAGGGGAAATGTTAGCTGCCATGTCTAAACGGTGCTAACAACACTGAAGCTAACTAGCAAACTCAATCTAGCTAAGGACAATTCCGGAGAAGTTTTACTCAACTAAGCTTTTTAAAACCAGAACAGGTGACTCTAATTTGCGGAAAGCATGGTTAGTTATCCGACTCTGACACCATGTTTGAATGTTAAATAACGAGGCAGAGGCATTGATGCGAGTAACCAGTCTTGTTCAGTATATTGCAAAACATCCGGGTATCTCAAGTACACCGGTAAAACACTGGAGTTGCAGTAATGAACATTTACCAACAGATGGCATCAATGTGCCATCTTCCACCCATAACAAGTACAGCCTCAGTGTTCACTGGAAACGCGCGCGGGAAGTTGCGCTAAAGTCTCACAGCGTTCAAGTTTCCGCTCATAAGACCTACAATTTGCTCAGTTGCCAAAATAACTAGGTATAGAAATAAATCCTGCTTCACTTAAGAAAGTAGAAGGAAGATTGTTCAAGCAACGCTTCTCCCAGTGCTTGATTATGGTGACGTAATCTACATGCATACGGCAGCTTCTGTTTTAAAACCTTTAGCACTGTGTTTTATCACTGGGGAAAATGTTCATATGAAAGTTAAATTAAAAAATGCAATATAAATACAAAATATGCCTTTTGAACACAGCAACCAAATGCATTTTTTTTACTAGAAACCTTTGAACTGAGCCAATTTCTCTTCTATATTATGTATCTAGTCAAAACATGTCACTACACCTCTACACATCACAATTGGGACAATCTAATTTCCTAGTCCCCATTATTTTCTATAATGCATATGAATATATTTTTCAGTATAAAGGACTTAGACAGGTTTTCTTCTTAGGTAACAATTAAATAAAACAACAAATATATTATTTGTATTTTTTTTCCATTTTTAAGTGTTTCCACTTACTATTGGGGAGTGGAATTAGAGGGGAAGCTTGTGTTACCTTTCTCACACCACTACAGTATTCATTTCAACAGACCCTTTCCATCCCCCATTGTTAGAGTTCAATATATGCCCAGGACGATATTGAGGTTCAGGCTGTTGTAATGTCCAGTTGATTATGTAAATAGTATTGTAGAACTCTGGTATTGATGGTCCATTTGAGGGTGATTCATTGATATGAATATTCAGAGTGAAAGAGCTGAGAATTCATGTGATGGCCCACATCTAACACAATATTTCCTGTTGTGTTAGTAAGCACCACAGCATTTTAGGCAGCAATTGTTCAAATCTGTCCAGAGTTTACAAATTAACAGTTAGTACAAACCCAGCCTGCCTCTCTCCTTCCACACTGAGTCCAAACCTACAGTCACTGGGTCCTGATTGTGACAGTGGAGCTGTCACACCCTGGCTCTGGGACTCATTATGTTGAGCCAGGGTGTGTTCATTTCTATGTGTGTATTTCTATGTTGGTGTTCATTCTAGGTTGTTGTATTCTATGTTTGCCTGAGTGACTCCCAATCAGAGGCAACGAGTGTCAGCTGTTGGCTGGTTGTCTCTGATTGGGAGCCATATTTAAACTGTATGTTTTCCCTTTGTGGTTGTGGGTTTTTGTTCCGTGTTCGGTCATTGATACCGTGGACGTCACGAGTCGTGTTTTGTTTTGTATTTTGACGCTTTAACTAATTAAAGTCATGTTTGTTCATCACGCTGCGCCTTGGTCTACTCCTTACCTCGACCTTGACAGAAAAACCCACCATGCAACGACCAAGCACCGTGTCCAGGGGCAGCTCTTGGGCTGGACATGGGAGGAAGCGCCGGGAGAAGAGACGGTGGAGGCGCGCCGTAGAGAGGAGCTACGGCGTGATCAGGGTCGTCGTCGGACGGTCGTGAGGCAACCCCAGAAATTTTTTAGGGGGGGGGCACACGGCATGGACGACGGGGCTGACGGAGGAGAAAAGGGGGCGGATCCAGAAGGCCACCAGGCCAGGGGTACACCGCCCTGTACGTCCTGTGCGGATGCCTCACACAGAGTGTGTGAGGGTAGGCATTCAGCCAGGACGGGTGGTGGCCGCTCTTCACTCCAGGCCTCCTATCCGTCTCCACAGCCCGGTTCGGCCTGTCCCTGCTCCACGCACCAAGCCTACGGTGTGCGTCGCCAGCCCAGTCCGGCCTGTCCCTGCTCCACGCACCAAGCCTACGGTGTGCGTCGACAGCCCAGCCCGGCCTGTCCCTGCTCCACGCACCAAGCCTACGGTGTGCGTCGACAGCCCAGCCCGGCCTGTCCCTGCTCCACGCACCAAGCCTACGGTGTGCGTCGACAGCCCAGCCCGGCCTGTCCCTGCTCCACGCACCAAGCCTACGGTGTGCGTCGCCATCCCGACCCGGCCTGTTCCTGCCACGCGCACCAAACCTACGGTGCGCGTCGCCAGCCCGGTCCGGCCTGTTCCTGCCACCCGCACCAAGTCTACGGTGCGCGTCGCCAGCCCGACCCGGCCTGTTCCTGCCACTCGCACCAAACCTACGGTGCGCGTCGCCAGCCCGGTCCGGCCTGTTCCTGCCACCCGCACCAAGTCTACGGTGCGCGTCGCCAGCCCGACCCGGCCTGTTCCTGCAACTCGCACCAAACCTACGGTGCGCGTCGCCAGCCCGGTCCGGCCTGTTCCTGCCACCCGCACCAAGTCTACGGTGCGCGTCGCCAGCCCGACCCGGCCTGTTCCTGCCACTCGCACCAAACCTACGGTGCGCGTCGCCAGCCTGGTAAGGCCCGTTCCTCCTCCACGCACAAAGCCAGGGGTGCGAGTCGTCAGCCTGGAAAGGCCCGTCCCTCTTCCACGCACCAAGCCAGGGGTGCGAGTCGTCAGCCTGGTAAGGCCCGTTCCTCCTCCACGCACAAAGCCCGGGGTGCGCGTCGTCAGCCTGGTAAGGCCCATTCCTCCTCCACGCACCAAGCCAGGGGTGCGCGTCGTCAGCCTGGTAAGGCCCGTTCCTCCTCCACGCACCAAGCCAGGGGTGCGAGTCGACAGCCTGGTAAGGACCGCTCCTGTTAAGTCCAGTCCTGCTCCAGCCGGCGGGGCCAGACTGGACCAGGGGCGCTATTGGGGGTGTATTGGAGGGTGGTGGTCAAGGCCGGAGCCAGAACCGCCTCCGAGGAGGTATGCCCGCCCAGCCCTCCCCTGGTTTGTTTAGTTGAGGCGCGGTCGCAGTCCGCGCCTTTAGGGGGGGGGGGTACTGTCACACCCTGGCTCTGGGACTCATTATGTTGAGCCAGGGTGTGTTCATTTCTATGTGTGTATTTCTATGTTGGTGTTCATTCTAGTTTGTTGTATTCTATGTTTGCCTGAGTGACTCCCAATCAGAGGCAACGAGTGTCAGCTGTTGGCTGGTTGTCTCTGATTGGGAGCCATATTTAAACTGTATGTTTTCCCTTTGTGGTTGTGGGTTTTTGTTCCGTGTTCGGTCATTGATACCGTGGACGTCACGAGTCGTGTTTTGTTTTGTATTTTGACGCTTTAACTAATTAAAGTCATGTTTGTTCATCACGCTGCGCCTTGGTCTACTCCTTACCTCGACCTTGACAGGAGCTCAGTATGCACTGCAGGATCCAAAGATGGCATCAGTGAAGCTGGAAGTCTGCAGTCAAACACTGGAGCTGAATGTCAACATTAAAGATGAAGAAGAGGAGGAGAAGATTGGGAAATCTGTTTCTCATGGTAAGAGCAGGTTCTTTAGTGATCATATATATAGAACACCTCACCTGCTACTCATGAAAATACTTCAATTTATGTATTAACAAAGTCTAATAAAATGTTTATCTGACACCATAAAGATGATTAAAATATGCAAGCAAGCATTAGGCAATGAGTTGATGTTGACTAGCAAGAATTGGTCTGCTAGTGGAATACTAAAGGTAAATAGATTTAATGACATTGTAAAATTAACGATTCACTTTTTTAAAAAAATTCAGAGGATCTAGGGTTATGTGCCTTGCTCAAGGGCACATCGACTGATTTTTCACTTAGTCAGCTCGGGGATTCGAACCAGCAACCTTTCAGTTACCTTCTGCCCAAGGCGTGAAGCCCAAGTTACAAGTCAATACTGATATTAACAAAACATTAAGTATCTAAAGATGATCAGACAGGAAGAGAAAGACAAAGAATCCACAGCTTGTGTCGTGGCTCATAGCTCATGGGATAGAGAGAATCCATAGCTTGTGTCGTGGTCCATAGCTCATGGGAGAGGGGTAGAGAGAAAGACAGTGAGTGTATTAAACATTAGGAACACTTGCTTCTTTCCCTGCCATAGACTGACCAGGTGAAAGCTATGATCCCTTATCGATGTCTCTTGTTAAATCTACTTCAGTGTAGATGAAGGGTTAAAGAAGGATTTTTTGTGTATGTGTTTCATTTAGAGGGTGAATGGGCAAAACAAAATATTTAAGTGCCTTTGAACAGGGTATGGTAGTAGGTACCAGACGCACCCGTTTTAATGTGTCAAGAACTGCAACACAGTTTCCCGCAGTTTCAACAGTTTCCCGTGGGTATCAAGAACGGTCCACCACCAAAAGGACATCCAGCCAACTTGACACAACTGTGGAAAGCATTGGAATCAACATGGGCCAGCATCCCTGTGGAAGGCTTTCGACACCTTGTAGAGTCCATGCCCTGACAAAGTTAGGCTTTTCTGAGGGCAGAAGGGGGTGCAACTCAATAATCCTAATGTTTTGTGCACTCAGTATATATTTCACCACAGCAGGTCAAGAACAAAAGAGAAAGACACATTGAAGCTAAGACCCTTTTAGAACCATTTGAGTTGTTGATCAATAACATTACTGTTGAGTTGTGTCTCCCGAGTGGCGCAGTGGTCTAAGGCACTGCATCGCAGTGCTAGCTGTGCCACTAGAGATCCTGGTTCGAATCCAGGCTCTGTCGTAGCCGGCCGCGACCGGGAGACCCATGGGGCGGCGCACAATTGGCCCAGCGTCGTCCAGGGTAGGGGAGGGAATGGCTGGCAGGGGATGTAGCTCAGTTGGTAGAGCATGGCGTTTGCAACGCCAGGGTTGTGGGTTCGATAAAATAATGTATGCGCTAACTGTAAGTCGCTCTGGATAAGAGTGTCTGCTAAATGACTAAAATGTAAATGTAAAATGTGAGTTAACTTCCAATCAGATATCAGACCTACAGTATGTTATCACAACAGGAGCTCAGAGGTGTGACAGAATGGGAGATGGTGAGATAATGCATCATTCAGAATGGGGGATGGTGAGATAATGCATCATTCAGAATGGGGGATGGTGAGATAATGCATCATTCAGAATGGGGGATGGTGAGATAATGCATCATTCAGAATGGGGGATGGTGAGATAATGCATCATTTGTCACCCA